>NC_046362.1:6244644-6507113 GCF_011125445.2 Fundulus heteroclitus
AGGTAAATACCAATAAAACTGCCATCACGATCAGGTCTCTTTAGTAGTGGCGTTACCTCAGCATCTTTAAAATAGTATGGAACACAACCTTGCCTTAGTGAGCTCTTTATAAATGGCACAATAAAGGACCGATGCTGGTGAAAGCCCCAGAGAAGACGAAGGGAGGTAATATCTCCAAGGAGCATGATGAGGGTTTCATTTTGCTGATAAATCTTGCCAAATCATCAAGTGTAATTGTTGAAAAATAGATAAATGATTCAAGGCACTGAGGAACATCAACATGAGACAAAAAATTCAGGGAGATTTTAGTTTTCAAGTCCACAACCTTATTCACAAAATGATTAAGGCGTGTGTTGCTGTCCTCATCAGAAAGCAACACAGTATGCTGAGGTGGAGGAGACACACTTCTGTTGATAGTGTCAAATAATACCCTTTAAGAAAGACAATTATTAACGCTTAGCGCTTTACCTGCTACAGTTTATTAGTTCACTGTTCTAACCCTATTTCAGTGCCTAACTATAAGAGTACAAAAGCTTTTTGAAGGACTCACAATGGACAGCCAAACCCCTAGACCTCCACCATCTTTCTGCTTTTCTACAGCACCGCGGAAGGCCTCGAGTCGGAAATAAGAAATAACAGAGCTATAACTAGTTTTGTAGGGAGCAACCTGATTGCGAATGCAAGGCAATGTTCATTAAAATAATTAACAAAGAGCTCAAAAGTATCATCAGAGAAACGTGTCAAATTAAAAAGAGAAGAAAACTTACAAATAACAAAATGATCAATATAGTGCCTCCATTTAGTTCAACCTTGAGAAAAAGACTCTGAGTAACAAGTTACATTAGAGGAGACTGATTTACAAATGATCAAGAGGTAAGTGAAGAGCAAGTCCTAGGTGTGCCCTGCAGTGTGAGTAGGGCCAGATACATTTGGAGCAAAGTTAAAACAGTCCATGATGCTGAGAAACTTCTTAGTAGTATTATTTGATGAGTCTGTGGCATAAATATTTAAGTCTTTGAGAATGATGATCTGGCGTTATGTAATATGCCAGATCATGTAATGGCAAAACAGAAGTTGTAATCCTTGGTCCTTAAAAAATCTTCTTAATCAATCACTTAATCTGGATGGTATTAAATTAGCCTCTGGTGATAAAGTAAACAAAAAAAACCTTGATGTTATTTTTGACTAAGAGTCTAAGTGTCGTTTAAATCCTATATTAAACAGGTTTCCAGAGTTTCCTTTTTTCACCTCAGGAATATCGCCAAAATTAGAAATATTCTGTCCAGGAGTGATGCTGAAAAACTGGTCCATGCATTTGTTACTTCAAGGCTGGACTATTGTAATTCTTTACTATCAGGAAGTCCACAAAATGCAGTTCAAAGCCTCCAGCTGATCCAAAATGCTGCGGCAAGAGTTCTGATGAAAATCAACAAGAGGGATCATATTTCCCCAATTTTAGCTTCCCTTCATTGGCTTCCTGTTAAATCAAGAATAGAATTTAAAATTCTTCTTCTAACGTATAAAGCCCTTAATAATCAAGCTCCATCATATATCAGAGCTCTGATTACCCCGTATGTTCCTAACAGAGCACTTCACTCTCAGACTGCAGGTCTGCTGGTGGTTCCTAGAGTCTCTAAAAGTAGAATGGGAGGCAGATCCTTCAGCTATCAGGCTCCTCTCCTGTGGAACCAACTCCCTGTTTTGGTCCATGAGGCAGACACCCCTGTCTACTTTTAAGACTAATCTTAAAACTTTCCTTTTTGACAAAGCTTATAGTTAGAGTGGCTCATGTTACCCTGAGCTATCTCTATAGTTATGCTGCTATAGGCTTAGGCTACTGGAGGACATCAGGGCCTATTTTTCTCACTCTGCTGATTTCTCCTACTGTTCTCCGATTTGCATTGTTTGTTGTTATTTCAACTTTTAACTTTTTGTTCCCTTTCATTTTTTCTTCATAGTAGGTACATTTGGTCTAGCATTCTGTTAGCTGTGACACCATCCAGGGGGGCTGATCATCTGCCATCATCATCTAACATGTAAAGGATTCCTGAATCAATGTGTGCTTTTGTTGTGTCTCTGCTCTGTCTCCTCTAACCCCCAGTCGGTCAAGACAGAGGCCGTTCACACTGAGCCTGGTTCTGTTGGAGGTTTCTTCCTGTTAAAGGGGAGTTTTCGTCTCCCCTGTCACTTCATGTGTGCTCAGTATGAGGGATTGCTGCAAAGAGTTAGAATTAAACAAGAAACTTTAGAATAGTTTACATCTACTGCTCTGTGTCAAAAAATATGGTTAATTTCTGGATGAAAGGCATGACACTGCATCCGGTGTATTCGTAATGGGTTTTATCCATACTCTCATCTCTGTTGCATGCGAAGAATCTTCACTTCAGTTACTTCATCTAAACTCTTAACTTCTCAAAATCAACAACCTCTCTATCTCAGTGGGACTTAAAAGCATTAGATGATTTTTTTTTTTTTAAAGCAGTTCGATCAGCTGCACCTGTGTGTAAACAGCTGGCCCGTTGGCAATGGAATTGATGAAAACAAATGCTAAGCGCCAAAAGGACCAGAAGAAAACACTTAGTCAGCACGACATCCAAATCAGTGTGGAGATTTTTTTTTTAAATACCAAGAGGGAAAAAAAGGAAAATCACAACAAAGCAGGAGAGCTCAACTAGAATCCAACGTAGGAAGGTGTGGGCTGTTTGAGAACAGGATAATTAGGGTCAGTGAGTATAAATAATGTTAGTTATGTCATAAAAATCTACTTGATGGTCCAGAGTCACACATATCTTTGTACTAAATGTAACCAGAGCTGCATAATGTTAGAAAAAGAAACATGTAATTGCAATGCTATTGGTGAATAGAAGGAGTAATACCCATTTTTCTGACTTTTGAAAATTGTGTTTCCATCATTTCAAAATTCACAAAGTTTTGAGTGAGCTTTAGCATCCCAGCTACTGAAAATATACATTTGGTCTGGGCATCAAGTTTTAAAGCGTGGTTCTGAAATACAATATCAACCAAAAAATGGATCCTAGCTATCCATTGTGATTGTGATTTTGCAAACATTGATACGGCAACGATGACTGTGATGTAATATTCTTTATAAATCAACCATAGTATGATGCACAGGAAAACTAAAAGACTGGAGTCTGCTTATAAGTGAAAAACTACATTATCACATGCAGTCTGTATGAGCCATTGCTCCACACACCACAAATGACAAATCATAACAGCAGTTGACATTAGTGGTTGGAAACTCATGTTTTAGTGAGTATCTAACGACTGAATACATTCTTCATATATTTTAGAAAAAAGATATGAGCCTTCAGAGAGGATTAAATTGGCTTCCTACGTCCAAACTGCCCAGGTAATTGTTGTTAGCACCCAGTCCCTTCTCTGCCTAAACCTTGACACCAGGAAAAAAATCTTTAGTCAAATATCAGATCAAAACTGATTTTGTGTATTCATGCTTATCCACTTGATGCAAGCTGTTTTTGTCTCCCTTTTCAAACCCATTTCAAAGCATGACTGGCTTTAAGCGTCCCTGAGAATGCAACATGTAAAGACAACAGAGCTGCGATAGATGGAGATTAAAGCAGACACTTTCTTGGGATGTACTTCACGCATACGAGTGTAAATTGGAGAAGGGACATTTCTGTTGATACTTCTGACATTTCTGTTGTTGGACTTCTGGTTCCCATGACTTAAAATGAGTAGAGCTGAGACAGGAGCACTTCAGTCCAGGAAGCATGCAGTGAGCAGAATCTGAATTACATGGGTCCTCGATGGACAGTTGCAACAACCATGCCTGTTTTTGCCTCGCTAAACTCTCCTTTCTCAGACAATAGCTACAGGTTTCTAGTAGGGTAAATGGCCTTGTGTGAGTAAGGCTATCATTTTTGGTCTTGATCCCACCGTGACCTATTGAGTTATACAGAATTATGATGGTTCCGCTGCAACTCCACAGAATGCTTTGAAAAGAATCCTGTCAACCTCTTGCCACTTTCCTGTGCGACATTCGAAATCGTTGATGATCCTCCGCAATTCTTAGGTTGAATGTTAAAACATGGGCCGATGGCGCGCTTGTGGCACAGCAGGTAGCGTGACCCATATATGGAGTCCTCGGTCGACCCGGGTTCGAACCCGACCCGTGGTCCTTTGCCGCATGTCTCTCCCCCTCTTCCACCTCTTTTCCACCCGTCAGCCTACTTTCAGAAAAAAGCGAGCCACTAGAGCCGCAAAAGATCCCCCCCCCCCCAAAAAAAAAAAAACATGGGCCGATGCAAATTAAGCAATCATGATAAACAGTACTTATGAACTACGGCAGTTCTGATGACATGGTCTCAGTCCATTTGCAGTCATTAAAATGAGAGCATTCTCATTACCTAAAACAAGATTAGAAGGCATGGGCACTCAGAAGTACTTCTGAGGATATTTGTCTCTGAACCTGAAAATGTTATTTGCAATAAAATCATTTTAAACCAGACCTCACCTGAAGATTGATTAGGTGCTGCCACAACAACAGCCCTTTGGTGTAAGCTGAGGCAGAGAGAAGAAGTAGCTGTATGGGTGGTGATGGGCCCAGGACAATCAAGCATATGCCATTCATACAATGCAACGCTTCCTCACTGAGCACAGCCAAACAAAGCATCCAACCAACACCCAGCAGTTGGCAGACAGCCATCCCACCAAAATCCCAGCAAAGCCAATAACTCAGCCCCACCTGAAGACTGCAACCTACACCAGTCAATCACATCAGACCAAGTGCCAGTTGCACAGTCCATGCCCTGCAAAAGCCCAAGAGCACCACGCAATCTCCCTCCTATCCAAAGCAATGGATTCTTTACCCTAGAGCAGCACCAAGGTTGTCCCCCAGAGAGTTGCCAATGCACTGTACCTGTGCACTGCTCCTGGCAACCCGCAGATTGCAACCCCTCTGGACCATTCCCTCAAGTCCAACAAATTTCCAAACGTCTGCAGGCAAGATGCATATCCTACACATCTGAAGCAAGGCTTCCTTTAATTACCATTGAAATAGATGTAAATGGACATCCAGCGTTAGAAGGGATTATTTTTAGACATATTTGGATCAGCAACAAATATTTCTAAAATCTAAAATCTGATTTAATGCTAGAACAGCAACAAATACATCCATCTTCCAGCTTCACAACAAGACCAAAGCATGGCGAGTTATTTCTCCCCCAGGGTTGGGCTAACATCTTCTCCCAACATTTAGAGCTTCTCTTATCTTCGGCTCCTCGTAACTCATCCGAACTAGCTGCACGCTCCAACCTGCAGATGGTGGCTTTCTTTCTGTTGTTTACATAGAAAACAAAGACCATCTGACTTTGAGTTGCTGACTTCGCCGGTGGTGCTCTGCAGATTCATAAGATTAATCTCCAACCACATTGTTGTTGTCTGATTTTTTTTTTCCTAACTCAAAAGTGTTCAAAACATTAAAATAATTTATGACTATGTTCACACATTTGAAAGCTTGAGTGTTCACAGAGGGATACTGGATGATGCAGAAGTTTCCTATTAAATTCATTGTACTGTTAAAGCCATGTTGGTTAAGATATAGCCCAGAAATTGGATTTTAATTCTTAGTTACTGTTGTGGAAATGCTTGGAGGCATTGCGGATCAGGGAACAACACTGTAAATGGAGGAAACTGCTTGGAGGAAAGCTCTATATCAGAATCGAGGAAAGGCATGTCACCCTAACCAAATCACAAACTGAAAACATCTGTAAAATTATGAAGTGACACTACTAATAGCTTAAAGAAAAAAATTACGTGTTGTAGGATGAAGTTGGTGTAAATGGTGACTACAAAGATCATCACAAGGCGCAGTTTTTATACAGGAGTGCTGCATTGGCACTGGGTAAATAATCAAAAACTAATTTTTATTTATAAGAATGGAATGTTAAAAAGTTTTCTTAAAAAGAATGATCCAAATCCTCTCATCTCCTAACCCGAGCTAAACAGCGCCATACTTTAATATTAACTGAATGCTAAATGTGTAAACCTATGCACATGTATAACCATTGTTTTGTTTTGTTTTTTTACAGTGCCTTGCAGGATAACACATTCCTTGAATTCTTTTCATATTTTGTCAAAAAATTCAATTTTTCTGTTGAATCTTATCTGACATAACAGCACAAAGTAGCACATTGCTGTAAATTTCTAGCAAAGCTATACTTGGTTTTAGAAATGAATTACAAATATAAATCTGCACTGCAAAGACGGATCTAAAAATAAGCAAAATGTTCTTAAACATAGTGTTTTTGTTTGTCCTTGATCTGAGCAGCTAAATATGATCATTTGCCAATGCAATGAGTATTTTGACCCCTAAATTAAGATAATTAGACATCCTGCACTGGAAATAAGATGATGGAGATGAATTGTTCCTATTTTAAGTGCACAAATCTTATTCTATTGGCAGATCATCTTGTTTACCTGCTCAAATCAAGGACAGATTTTAATTTTAAGAAAAATTTACGTATTTTTAGTTCAGTTTTTGCAGTGTGAACCACGTGGCATGCATTTTTTTCAGCCACTTTTACACTAATGCCAAAGAATAGTTTTCAGGCCAGGCAATTAGCTGTTGTAAGTCACTAAATAGTAACTATAATTCCGCCTATTTTTCATTTACAGGTACATCTCAAAAAGCTTGAATATTGTGTAAAAGTGCAATGTTTTTTGCCAGTCATCTCAGAAGGTGAAACTTATTTATCAAATAGAATCATGACACGTAGTGTTATATTCAAGCCCCTGTTTCTTGCAATCTGGATGATTAACAATAGATAGAATGGTAGATAGAATTAACAATAAAAAAGTTTAAAGCAAACACGGCATCAGCGTAAGCCTTGGTCTGACAGCTGGAAGGTAGATTTTGTATCTGCAGGCAGCTGATGGGATGCCAGCCCAAACTTACCGAACTCGAAATCTGATTGGCTTATTGTAGCCTGTGAGTGATCGGCTTTATTAAAGAAGGAAGAATGGCAGAGCAACGGGGCCCAGCTTCACTAGTCTCTTTTCGGATACCTTCCAGGTAGTCAGTTCATTGCCTTGGTGCATGTTTTGCATACTGGTCACGATCTCCAGAATTTCATGTTACCGAACCACTACTCTGAAGAAATAAACTGTTTGGGTAAATTGGATTTAAAATGACAAATTTGTCTTTTTTATTTCTTCAGTGTTTGCCGCATGAACCTATTTTCCACTGTAAATATGCAAGAAACTGAGACAAAGCTGTGTTTTCTTTGGATGGTCGGGATGAAGCTGCAGTGGATTTCCACACTGAAGGGTCAGTAGAGCACATTGTGAGCTCAACACTGGCAGCCAGCCAGCCAGCATGTGATATTATTAGTTACTCTGAAACTATTTATAGTTCCACATTTCACCCCATGTTTTATAACTTCTGAGAAGGATGTTCAGGAAGTGTGAGTGTCTGAATAACTCAGCTGCTCTGGTATGTGACAGCAGGTTTTTTTTTTTTCACTGCCCTGAAAGAAAATATTTCCTTGAAATGTATTTTTCCAGATAGCCAGCTCAAACATTCCTCTCGGAGTTTTTTTCCGAAAAACAATGCACAAAACGAAAAGATAAATAAATAAATCACTGTCCGTGTCTGTGTGTGTGTGTCTGTGTGTGTCTGTGTGTGTGTGTGTCTTCCGTTTTTTGTGGGGAGCAACAAGTTCAGGAATGTTCAAGTGGAAAATATCAATTTGCCCAAGAGAAAAACCTATGTTCCACATGTTCTGAGAGGGAAATGATAGCCTGAACGTTTTAGCTGAGGCAATAATTTTAATCTCTTGTCTTTACTTTAGCCAAGATGTTCCAAGAATAGCCGAATCTAAATCGTAATGCTTTGTAAGCCAGTCGGTGCAGCCTGGATTTGAGGTTAGTTCTTCAAACAGACCGAACATTGTGGCTACCTCCTTTTGCTTCTGGAAGAAGTATCAGCAGGTAATTAGCAAAAGTAAAGCAGATATTGGATGTGTTCATGTCAATGTCCAAAGTGAAGAAATCTGTCAGAGAGTAGCTATGTATACATAGACAAAAATAATCAGAATAAACAACATCAATCAGAATATGATGATCTGATTAAGCTCAATCGGAATGAAATTGTATTCAAATTGAGAGAGGTGGTTTATGCCGATTGATAATCCGATCAACATGCATATAAACGTTTGTCAGGATCAAGTTATTCTGAATGTGGCAAACTGAGCCATGTGCGTATGTGTGCCCGACCTAAACGTGACGTATTTCCGTGTTGGTGAGTGGCTGAAATACGTCGGGAAGCAAAATTGCCGGGGCAATCTTTCTATTCCAAAAAAATTAAAAAGCTCAAAATATTTGCTTACTCAGTAATGTTTCAACTGTAATTAGAACATAGTGCAAGTCCAGCCTGGGCGTTCAGAAGACCAACAAACTGGTATAATGCTGCTTTGTTTACTATTTATGAGGTTTAGCAAAGACGGAAGTACTTCTGTGACTTTTTAGGGGTATTAGATAACTGTGCATGTCAGGGTGGTTCAATACTGAATAAATCCAGCTGCTATACACGCACACTGTGATCAGATTATCTGATCGTGTGCCCATATAAATGGTGCAATCCGATTATTTAATCCGAATACATTTTAATCTGATCGGGCTACTGTTGAAGAAAGGGAGCTAGAGACGAGATAGGCAAGAGCAAATATGGAGGGATGGCATTACCTAAAGGACCTAAAACTCAATGGTCACCCAAAGAGGAAAATAGTGATAGTGACTTTCCCAGCTTTACTATGAGTATGTTCATGTGATATTTATATCATAATTTATCTAGGGGATGATAAAGTCATAAGAAATGTTTGCTAAGGTAAGTGGCCAAGAAACCTAACGAACCAGGACCTAACTGAGACAATTACAAACGCTCTGAGCAGAGCCCAGTCTGCTCGTAATATGCCAACGTAGTGAATGACAAACCTTGGCAAAAAACAGTCATTCAAAGAACAAATTCTTACAGTAAGCAAATGTCATTTTTGCTGCGGTTCTAAGCAGCATTGTCATACTAATGAACTCCAAACAACGGTGTTATTAGAGATATGTAATGAAGTCATATAGAGAATAGAAGTAGCTGTTTTTTTTCTAAACCCACTCTTTGTTTTACTTATGACGGCTCAACTGGACGATCAGCCTGTTGAGAAACACTTTTTAATGGTCCCTCCATCCTGACAGTAGTCAATACATTATGTATGCAGAAAAAGGAGGTTAAAAACAGATCTCTGTGAGAGCTGGAGAACCGTAAAAACTGTCAGTTTTTAGAGGACCGGTCCTCTCCTCAGGTCTCCCCCCTCTGTCCTGAGTTCTGGGGGTGTCGCCTTATCTGTTGGTTGTCCCACATGCCAATCATTCTGACGAGCTCATCTAACACCAATGTGCGTGCACGTTCCTTGTTTTTTTCACACGATCCCCCCCCGAGGAGCGGAAGTACTGGGAAGACGGTCCTGCGCATGTGCAGTTATTCAAAAAGGGACTTACTTCCACTTCCAGAAAAATCGGCGACTCTACCTTTAAATAGCTGTTAATACACTTCTCTGAGAACATCACCTGACATCCCCTAAATTCATTTTAGTCTATCTGCAATTAGTGTTCCTACAATGCGGTGTTGTTTAGCTCGTAAAAGTAAGATTAAGCTAATACTGCATGAACATATATTCAGTAGATTAGAACATAATTGAAACGTTTCTGTCAGTAACTCTATTTACCAACTGAAACGCATTACTTACACACATACTGATGTTTTCAAGTCTTCATTTCATACTTATGATGATTTTCTGTTTACAGTTAATGGAATGATTGGAACATTGCACCAGACCAATCAGAAAAAACATTTTAAGACAGAAATGTGCGGTTGATGAAAAATATGTTTAATAGACTCTGAAAGGTTGTTATTTTCAAACTTTTAGTTTGACATACAAGCCTCATCGGAACGCATATTAGAATTTATTGAATATGACTGTAAGTGATGGTTGGGAAGGAAGTCACAATACTGATTTACAATATGTTATTCGTTGGGCCCAGAAGAAGAAAAGTGAGTCAATGTGTGGCTAATTATTGTGGGCAATCATAAAAGAGAAACATTTGGAGGCAACTGCCAGTGATTTCATTTAGAAATATGACTTGTGGACATCAACAGATTTTCTGTGCCTATAGCCTACACATGAAAAGTAAAAAGAAACAGTAAAATGTCATTTTCTCATCTGAATAACTGTATAACCACTAAAATACTTGTGATTTCAATAATCTAGCTGCTGACTCCCCAGTTATCTGTCATCACCGTGGCATGGACACATCCTCGTCCCTCAGGTTTGGCTTGTTGCTTCCCTCTAAGACGAGAGTCGGAGTGTTTGTTCAAATGAGTTTTTGCTCCAGGATTTGTAAAGCACCTGCTTTCAGTGGATGAGGAGAAGCGTGCACTCTTCACTTTTACAAATCTCAACCACTTTTCCTGATTAGAGCTTTTGGTGTGGTCTCTTTAAATGCAAATAAGCCGCTTCAGACATCGCTCCCCTCCAGGTCGCAGGGCGTTCCACTCCACCCTGTTTGGCCGTTTTTGTTGCATGCTGGGGGACGGTGTAATGAATTATGTGGGTTAATGCACACAGCAACTGAACATTTTGACATACTAGTTTGTAGCTTCACCATCCTTCAGCCTGGACTAGACAATCACAGTGAAAAATAGAGTTAGACTTACATAAACTTTATTGTCATTCAACTGCACATTCACAATGTACATCTGAGCTAAATCTTGTCTGCAGGTAAAAACAGAAGACAAAAGAGAAGCATTACAAATGTAAGTAGGTGCAATATAAAATAAGTATAAAAGTATAAAATATACATATAAACAAACAGAAACTAATAATATTGTGACATTTTTGTCACATTATTACTAAAAAATGTAGCAGTAAACACAAAAGGACATTTTATATGTGCAGTAAAGTTATGTGTAAAACAATGAGAATATTGCATTTATATGTAGCAGCAGGATGTATCGCAACAATGAATAATATATAAAAGTAATATATAAAAATAGCAGGTTGGCAAAATTGGTTTGTCAGAAGTTTGTTACCTTGTTGCTACAATTACTGTGACGTAATTGTTCAAAAGACCTAACTGGCTGCGTTAAACAATGCTAGCTGTGTGAAAGTAGAGCACATCGCCCCAGTTCTGAGGTTTAGCGTTTAAAACACTTCTGTTAGTCTAGCTTAGCACCAAATACATTACACGCTTGATATCACTGTATCAACCATCCAGACCTCTGCATAAAGTTCTAGTGATGTTACACCTGCCATGGTCAAAGTTCAGTTCGGTTTAACTCTGACCATGATGAACTGTGACGGCCTGTAGACAAAATATTGCTTCGTCACCAAAGGTGCAAAATAGATGAGAAGCCAAGACTGCGTGTTTTGGAATTAAGCAACCTGAATGATTCAAGTCTGCATTTGGACCGGGATCCTGGTAGGAAAGCTTATTTTAGAAACAGAGTTTATGTCAGCTCTTTACGTGGCAAAGGTACATTTGATTTACAAAATCACATTCTTTTGTATGAACCTGTTTAGGGGATAATTGTAAAAAAAAGTTGGACGAACCTTGTAATCTGTTTTGTCATTATGCAAGTACAAGTCATACACAATAAGATGAAATTAGTATTAAATGTTATTGACTTTTTTATGTTTGTCTTGCACAAGAAAGATTAATTAAGCATTTTATTGTAATGTGCACACTTTCCAGAGTATAATTTAAGGTTCGAGTAGAGTGGATCAAATCTGATAAATAAACTGCAATATGTAAGTTTACTTAAGCATTTGTTTAATAATGTTGTCATACGCTCAATGCTAATCTTAAATTGAAAGATAAAGCTTCATAGTTCTCACAATAGAAAAATAACAGGCAACTGAGCAGCTGGGAAAGGGGCATCAGCTGGAAGGTGCAAGTTATCTCCTCGCATGGCTTGTCCTAACACAGAAGCAGACATAATCTGTCCATCACTGCAACAGCCAAACCTTCAGATGGCCACAACTCTGGAAAAGCGCCTTGCATCCACAACCGCCAGAAGCACTACATAGTGATTGCCATTGTAATTAACATACTGGGAACATGATTTATGAGCAGTGGCAGTGGACAGCCTATGGAACTGACAGAAATTCATTAACGAGGATCTTCCACATTGTCCTCGTCACAGCTGTTAACATTTCAACTCAAATATCAACTGAACGACCAGACAGCTACGTAGAGAGCCCCACCTTGTAACTAGAGGCAAAAGCAATGAAGGGTGCCAGGTACCTGAAATTGATGGTAAATGTATACTATTAGCATATACAACCGCCACACGCATTACAAAGATATCATAAGATATCGATGTGATCAATATTCATGTCCACAAACGTTTCATGACTGCCGTCATTGGTCGCTTAAACTTAGATATCAGTATCAGATCATGTTTGCTAAGATGTGACGATGCTAACATGGAGCCGAACGCGACGTGTGCTTAGCTGCTCTGCTGTACGCCAAAGATTTCCACTATAGCATGATTTAAACAGCCAAGCAGGAAAGTCTTTCTTCATCGGTGAAAGATGCTTTTTTTTTTGCACCTGCTAAAAAACAATCACTAGTTTGTTAAAAAAATGTGAAGTAATTAGAAGTAATTAAACAAGTTGTTTGTTTGAGAGGTAAAGGTGCAAATCCACAGGTGTGTGAGGGTATCGTACTTTATCCGCCCTCATGTGTGAATTCCTCAAGCCAATTCTAGATGCTAGCAGGTTGTGTTAACCTCCTGAAGATTCAACAAAATCTCCCGTCAGAATCAGGTGCCATCCGAACCACCACATGTTTAGTTGAACCCTAAGGATTGGACCCTGGTTTGTTTGTTTTTAGATCAGCATTGACTTCACATCCACAGACACATCCCACTGAGAACCACACCAAACGTGTAGTTACCATCTTATATTTCCTTGCTTTGAGGTAATCATCGTTAATCTCTTTTGCCGCTCTGTTTTTTGCTTTGCTTTTCCGTTTTGGAAAAAAGGCAACAAACAGAACAAATTCAGATTTCACTTCCAACATAGTTCATCCCACATTGTCTCCTTCAGTTCCAAATGACGGATGCCCCCCCAGGAGGCCCACCAATGCGTTTCGAAAATAGCATGTTTACTATTGTTAGTCTTCTGACGTTAATATTGTAATTGCAAATTATATTTCCTGTTCCATCACATTCTGCTATCGTGAGTCATGTGCAGCTTTGCGTGCTGAAACCCCCAGAACCTAACCCGCCCAATGCTCCATTCACAGTGGACCAAAACAATAAATCTGGCTTGTATCTCTGGCCATCACTCCCTCTGGTTTCCTCACTGAATGATTCAGACCCTCTGAAATGTTACCCTGGCCCTGCAGCGTGCTAAATGCTTGTGTAACACTTCATTAGAAACGGGGGGGGAAATTATCTGTAGCTTTGGAACCGAATGATCACTTTCACATTGTCTTCATTAGAGCTTTATGGTTTAAAGGATATTTTGTCACTTTCTAGAGAATGATTGTGAAACTTGTGGATTTAAGGCTTATTTTTTAAAGCTTAGCTTTGCAAACTGTGCATACCAAGGTTTATTCCAGTGATTCCTGGGGCTTGATTAGTAATTTCCATGTGTAAACACACAGCAGATTGCCATGACATTAGGTAGAGTACAGAGCTGCACTATATGTCTCAAAAATATGGTATCATTCTCACATTCTCACTCTATGAAATAGGCTTATTGTAATGAACTGTGTATCTTTACCAACGTTCTACATCTAGACCTGTTTCTTCAAATGTCTTCCAATCTGAAGGCTAAAGACTCATTTTCATTTGCACCACGCTACAAGCAGGTCAACATTTTAACATCTGACAAAAAAGTCCATGAAATGTTTCCAGAAGATTATAAAAACTGCGATCTGAAGAGCAACTCAAAGCAGTTTAGATACTTTACAGTTTGCTTACTAGGCTGATAAGAGTATTGATGATGCTGTCAACACTCGACTTCACCTGGTTTTGGGTCATTTAAATGGTGCAAAACATTTTACATACTTCAATTTTGTTGACTTCTCCTCGGTTTTTGGCTTTTTGCTGCCCCATCTTTTTAGCTGCTCGTCTCATGGACAGACACCACATTAATTGGTTTATTTTGCTGGCTAGCTGAATGTTTTTTAGTAAACAGACCTTAAAGAGTGTGGATTAATGGTGTTTTATCTGATGTACTTTTATCTTCAAACGGTTCCCCTCAGAACTGTGTCCTTTTCTCCGCTTTTATTAATTTCATACACTAAGGAGTGCCAGAGTTCAGATGAGGGCAGACACATCGTAAAGTGTGCTGATGACTCGGTGTCTCTGCATGATGCCAAGGACTCTAATCACGATCCTGTGGTGAAAGATTTTACTGGCTGGAGTGAGAGCTCATTTCTGACCAGTGAGAAGCCAGTTAACATAGCTGTTCTAACATATATATATAACTCTGGTATATATGTGCAGATACATATTTACGCATACAAAAACTATTTTGTACATTCTGCCTCTGATCTTACCTCTCCCCTTGAATTTGTTTTTATGTATTATTATTTTATAGATTGTAGCTTGTGTTTGCTTGTTTGTCTGTTTTTTTTTGTTTTGTTTTGTTTTTTGTTTTTTTCATGATGCCAGCAATAGAAGAATCTTAAGTCAAATTCCTTCTGTAAACCCACAAACTTGGCAAATAACATTGATTCTGATTCTGACATTACAAATATCTTGGTACAGTTATCAGCAACCGGTTGACATTGAGGCCAATATGGGTGAAGGCTGTGCTTAGGCTCACAGCCATATGTATTTTTAGTGGAAACTGAGAAGTTCTAATGTTGATCCCCTTTTGATGAAAAAGGTCTGTAATCTGACTGTTATATTGAATCAGATTTTAATTTGTTTTTTTTTCTTTGAGAAAATGTCCGTGCAAATTCTCAGTTATCCAGGTCATCGCAACTGCAGACTTTTGTTCAGTTCTTTCTGAAAAACATTTCGACACCTATCCACAAGTCTTTGTCAATCCTGGTGGCTCCCAATTTTCGTTCAAGTGCAAGCCACCAGAATTGACAAAGACTCCTGGATAGGTGTCGAAATGTTTTCAGAAAGAACTGGTTGCCTCCGATTTAAGCTTGTTTAGTTTTTGAGAAAATGTTTTTAGACTTATCCCTATAGTTTAGCAGCACACCTTTACGATGCTGTTTAGTCTGTGCTTATTTAAGATGAGGGAATCCTCCCAAAGAGATCCCCCAGATCTACAGAATCCGTCACAAGTAAGGCTGAAGCTATTCTTGCTGCCACAAACTAACCTCTTTACCATAATTACAGGCTGCTGCCGTCCGCTCCCATACCCATGATAATAAAGTGCAACACAAGAAGGTACAATGTATTTATGATATCAAGATTCTCATCCTTTTAAAAGAAACGGGTTAGAAAATATTATGTAGGCAGTTTCTGTATATTCAATAAAATCCAGTAGTTAGATTTGGGTGAGATATCATGCAGACATGAATCAAAGTTAAGTCTATAAATAACTTAGAGTGGTCTTAAAGTGGTTTCAAAGTTTGGGCTTAAATTTCATGAAATCAATAAAAAAAAGTTGTACACAATGTTAAGTGCTGGAAAGCATAAAGTAAAACTTACAGCTTCATTTATTTTAGTTCTAAAAACTAATTTCACCCTTTTCTTCTTGGCTGTTGCGGTAATAATACCAGTGTTTGGAAAATGCTCTTTTTTTTATTTGTATTATTTACATAATTACACTATACACAAATGGAAACATGCATTTTAAACTAAAGTGTCATTAAAGAGCTGCATAAGATATGCACTGACAGCAAGACTTTTTCTGGATTTAATTAGACCGTAATGATTACTGCAGGTGAACCCAATATTCAACCGGACACAGAGTTACGTTTAAAAGGTTTATTGTGACGTAAACTGCTGCAGGTCGAGGATGAATCAACAGCGACTGGGACAGGAATCACTTCTCACAATCCAGAAACAGGCTGGGGAGGGGAGTGAAAGCTCCAGCTGGCGGGTTACGTCGCTGGTGAAGCTCAATGTGATCCAGAGTCCGATCAGGGCAACTTGAAGGATGGTCAAATTAGTGGTCAAAGGGCAGGCACAGGGTCAGAACCCTAATGGCAGGGACAGGCAGGATGGTCAGGGGGAATAACCAGAATCAGAAGTCCGAGAGCAGATCCATGGCCAGACCCAGGTGATCAGAGATCCAGGGGAAATCCAAAACAGAATAGGGGGGCAGAGTCAGGGCACAGAAGCAGGTCAGATATCCAGATAGCACAAACAGTCAGGTCTGACAGGGGTTAGGCAGGCTCAGAGAATAAGAAGGCAGAAACAGGTCAGAAGCAGGCAGGCAGGATTCAGAACGCTGGATTAAACTCACCAGTGGCTGGTAATAATCTGGCACTAGTGAGTGGTCTGAGAGCTGGTTATATAGTGAGAGGTGCAGATGGATCTGGTGAAGACTGATGAGAATGGGGCGTAGCTGCACAGGTGTGTCAAATGGTGAATCAGATCAGCACCAGTGCCAAGATCATGACATAGACAACATGTTTAAGTTTGTTACTGTAACATAAATATCTGTGTAGTAAGAAGAGTGGTTTCCCCGCAGAACTATAACACTTATCTCCACGGTGAGAGAGCTGTTCGTAACCCAGAGAAGACATAGCGCTGACTAAATGTTGCTAAGGCAGATGAACAGATTTTAATTTGTCTTTAAAAGGTCACCCAACCAGGGACAGCTGGTATAAGTGGACTAGTAGGGCTAATCCCTCCCTGGTGTTTACAATAAAAAATGTAAAATACCTAATAAACACAAATAAAAAATATAGACCATCATATTTTGTCAAATTTACAACAAAACCGGTGCCAAACAGTCTTGGGAAAATCCCAGGCTCTTTCCATGGGGCAAATTTTTTCACAGCCTTGCCCATATTATGTCTTTCTTGGTTCACAATGATTGACAGACGTCTCACCACACCCCCTCAGGAAATTAAGAGGTTGGGGGCGCATAGACCAGAGGAAAAGCGGCAAAACCGGAGTTTTTCTGTGACTTGGTTTCAGCAAAAGGAGTGGCTAACGGCAAGTGTAGCTAAGAAATCTCTTTTCTGCTTTCAATGCTTACTGTTTGGAGGAAACACAGCTTGGACTCAACAAGGAATTGTCGTTCTACATTTCTTGTTTAAACCCTTAATGCAGGCTCTGTGTAAGCTTGTTTTTTTTTTTGGTATATTTTGGTGGCTTTTTAGCAGTTGTCTTTGAGCTGAAAAAGGACATGTCCACTTATACCAGATTTTCTTTATTTCAAGTTGCATGCTTCTGTTGTTGGAGTTCAGTCTGCAGCATTTTATTACATATAAATAAATATGTGTTAGCCTACCCTACAATTATCACCACTAGCCACCACTGCAACCAACAGTGTCACTCTACAAGTACACCAGATGTTGGCTAAATGTGTATAAACTGTTTAGAGGTTTAGACATATTTCTGAGCAGAAAGAAAGATAAATTGCTCACAGGGTATCAACACTTAATGAATCGCGCATGACCTTTAAATGATTGCATTTTCTCATTTCTTCGTAACAGACCTTCCTTTTATTTTACTAAAAACACAAGTTGTGTTTGATAAAGACTGAAAGCTGTGACTTTAATAACCATTTTTGCATATTGACTGTTTCGGACACTAGATAAATTAGATTAGAAAAAACAAGAATAAATACTTTAGTACTTAAGCTTAGTTTATAATATACAAACGCAGGCTAGTAAATATTCTATTTGGGCTTATTAGGTCAAAATATTAATGAAGCTGACTTTAACTGAGACAAAAATATTTTAGAATTTTACTATTATTCTGAACTCCTTTCTAGATTTCAAATTTTGTGCTGCTGGGATGTGTCTTCACTCATGATTTTTTTTTCCCCCTCACTTGGTCATTCACAAAACAACAGAAGGCAAGGCAAGTTTGTTTGTATAGCAACATTTCAGTAACAAGACAATTCAAAGTGCTATGCAAAACAGAAGAAAAGTAAAACATACAGAGGATATCACATTGCAGTGGAATTGGGACACTCGGTCAAGATAGGTTGAACTACAAAACTTAAACTAATGTTGTTGTGCTATTATGCATTGCTTTTAAGTTATTTTAATGTTTAATAAATAACTCTCGGTCTGTTGGGTATTGTCCTAATATCAGCCCAAACAGCTGATATTAGGACAATAGTTGAAAGGGATTATTCTAGAACTGGCGTTCTTTTAACAGCAAACTCTGCACACATAGAATAAATGACTGACAACTTCACTTTAAGTTCAAGAATTTACAAACAGAAATAAAATTAACATTCAGAGAACACCACTACATAATGCTGTTAATCTGAATTAACACTATATTTTAACAAATCTTATTTACTAGGCTAGACAAACTTTACTAAACTACTAAGCAAAATTGAGATAAAAAGGTCCTCGTTTGTGAACCGGGCTCCCTGCTGTAGAACTCCTCTCCTTGAGGGTCCACAAGCAAATGAGGGAGATAAATGTGAGACCTGTAAGGGTCAGTGGATTTAAACTTACACTCTGATTTTACCCTCTATGGCTGATTGCAAAACAATGTCAGCATTCAAAAGCAACTTGAAACAAACTGGTTTTTACCCTGACTGACAGGAAATCAGGCTTTAGCACTTTTACAGTCTTCTGGGAGTTTGTTCCAGATAAGTGGAGCATAGAAACTAAATGCTGCTTCTCTGTGTTTGGTTCTGGTTCTAGGTATGCAGAGTAGGCTGGAGCCAGAAGACCTGAGTGGTCTGGAGGGTTGATATACTGACAAGTCTATAATATATGTTGGTGCTAAGACATCTTTAGACTAACAGAATCATTTAAAGTCTGTGACTGTAGTTATTACCATCATGTCAGCACAATCAGATTTTTTTTTGCCCTTTAAACTGTTATTGTACATGAAAATACTCATGGCAATAGTTTAAAAAATGACCAAAAACTGAATGTTGAAATTGTTGCACACCTACTGATAATTCACACTTTTCAGTCATTGCACAGTTTTTGATCATTCTACGGCCATAAAGTCAAAAGGAATTCAAGTATTCTAGATATAATTTTGGTGATTAGGGTATTAACCCATTCTGAGGTTCCGCTTTAATAAATTCCTGATTCTGTTTAAGCACATTAGCTTACAGAATCTCTAATCATAAAAAAAAATAAACACAGGTCAGTTGTTTTTACCCACATAATGGTTGGAGAGAGCTTCTCTGCACGTCTTTGCTCCTCCTCCCTAAAACCAGGCAGCAAAAACCCCCTCGGTATAACCCTAAAGATTTAAAGGCTGGAGCTTGAGCCTTTGGTTAATACTCTTAGGTATAAAACAAAGTCATAGACGGCACAATAAAGTTTAAAGCGAGGGGAAGAAGCATGGGCCCAAATTACCACAAAGGCCCTCCCAAAGGTTCTCTACATCTTGCCCTCGTACGCACAGACACTCTGCAGACTGAGCACCCTCCTTCAGGGGAAATGCTGTGGCTCTTTCTCCATGAAATATTCTAAAGTTTGACCCTAAGCATGGTGTAAATCTTTTGTTCATCCTCGAAAAGAGCCGTGTTACATAACGTCAAGATGAACGTAGTTCTCTTCACATTCCTCACTTAAAAAAAAAAAAAACAGCACAGTACAGTTCAGTGTTGAGCTTCAACTCAAACATGAGTTTGTGCACTACACTGTCGACAGGTATGTAGTAAACCTGATTTTGTTTCTGGTGCCCATGAGCCCTACATCTAATGCTATCCTGGACAAATGCCCATGTGACCCATATCACAAAACGCTGTTTCTGCATGTGTCTATGGTCAGGGGTGCCTAGTTTCAAGCCGTAGAACTTAGTCCAGTTCTCAAGAACTACTGTCCTGCAACTTTTAGATGCATACGTGCTCCAACACACTTGATTTTTGTATTATTATTTATTTGTTAGTTGTCCTAGGAGACAACATAAGACTCAGTTCCACTCTCAAATGTCTCGTCATCAGGCCTGAGAGGACGCCACTGACATGGGAAAATCAGTGTCCCAACAGTGCCAACTCTTTTATTCATTCAATCTGATCATTCCAATCATTCAACACAGTCTGGCATCTGTTAAGTAGTCAGTTTCTCTTATGATTCGTTTTAATCCGAATGCAAACCAATATAAAAGAACACTGACGTATCATTGTATTGAATTTTATTTTTTTCAAGCCACTGAAAGTTGGAATATTGAACATTCTAATTGCTCTTACAAAGGCCTAAAATACAAAAAAAAAAAAATATTCTTGTGCATATTCCTGAAAGCAAAATATCAGGCCAGGTCTGCCTTGAAAAATAGGTTATTAATCTCAATGGTCAATTCTTGGTTAAATGAAGGTTTAATAAACAAAATCAGTTCCCAAGTTACATAGCTGGTCTATTTTTCATATTCTAAGCAGAAGAGAATTGTATTCGCTCTCTGGTGGAGTTCTAGCTTGTTCTCCTGAAGGTTTTTTATAACTGTAACAAAAAATTAAATCATCATTCTTGAAAGATAGCTTTTAGGTTTTATTTTATAGTTTTATTGAATTTTTTTGACTGTATGTTTTGCAGAAATTACACTAAAAAACTCTTAACAGCTCAGTGGTAGGGATTTTTGTGAAAGTAAAATACATTTTTAAAAGTTAGCAAACTCTGCATATGTACAATAAAAAAAAACAATATATTATTTACAAAGATGTCCAGGTGTAAAAAAAGAGCTATCCAGCTTCATAGGTCAGCAAGGATTGGATTTACGTTGTTCCTGCAGCTGTGTTTAAATTTTGCGGTACACACAAAGGAAATTAGCTACATGTGAAACCATTGGACTACTGGAAGAGAAGACTAAAAAAAATGTGCTGAAAGGAAAATTAGCGTCAGCAAACTCCACCGACTGACTGACTGAACGCAAACACATTCCAGCCATGACTTTTTGTCCTGCCGCACACATATATTTCTATGTATTTCACTGTGGTTTTACATTTTAGACCATCACAAAGTAATGACCAATTGTTAAGTGGAAGGAAAAAAAAATTAAAATAGTTTTTAAATTGTTTGAGAAATAAAATATCAAGTGTGGCCTTTACATATATTTAGCTCTTTTTTACTTTGAAGCCTTTAAATAGACCACACCTGCATGTGACTCAGCATAAAACCACGCCTCAGAGCTTTGTTAGAAAACATTAGAGAACAAACAGCATCGTGAAGACCAAGGAACACAACAGGCATCATCAGGAGGGGGGGGGGGGATTAAATATTGTTTTTAATGTGTAAAATCAGCTGAAACAGAAGAGATTTGGATAAAAAAAAAAGATCATACATCAGTTTGAGCTGCACGACATTAGGAAAAACATGCAATTCTGATTTTATTGTTAAATATTTCAACCTTCATATTGATTGCAATCAAAGCTACATTTCCTCCTTCCTTTTTTTATTCTTATGATGTCTCCATAGCTCCCTCTGAGCTTTGGGATCCGGATCCACTAAATTCATCTGCCGTTGTTGGCAGGAATCCATTGCACTTGAGATGTGGTCAGCCTCACATATATTTTTATAGTAGCAACCCTTGCAGTTTTGATATTGTACACTCGGACATTGCTGTGACGATTGCAATTCAGTACATTGTGTATCTCTAACACAAACTAACAATTTAAGGAGGTGGGGTAAAGAGACGCACTCAGACTTAATGTGACTAAAGGCCTGTACTGATGATAAGTAATAGATTTACAACAAAATAAACTTGGAAGTTAGGTTTGGTGAGGGTCTAATAAAATCTGAGAATGAGAGGCTGAAAATAAAGAGTGTGATTCTGCAACATAAAAGAAGAAAAAGTTTCTCTTTGTATACATTTATATGAGTTGTGTAGGCAACGGCAGTGTGCAGAAGACGATAGCTGCAAAGCAGACAGGGTTCAGAACTCTTCTTTAGCAAAGACAATAACTCAGAGGTATGACCAGCGAACAATCTGGATCTCGGTCTGATGGAAAATTTATGATGGAAAATGATGAAACGTAGAAAAACCATCCGTGACAACGGCTGCATCCTAACAAAGCTGACTGCTCAGCTTTTATACAAAACACTTATTGTTGTCATTGCTTTTTATTAGTGAAGCCACCACAAGTGGCTGTCAATTACCACAAAAACATGTGCGCTCCTTCGTGGCAACAACCAAGGCTGGAAATATACAAGGAGAAACCAGCTGAAAGGAGCGTGAAGGTGAGGAAGCTGTAGCTGCAGCCTCAGTGGGAGCGCACAGGTACCTACATCTGCCCCACTTCAGCAATCGGCTTTTATATGAGCTTTGTTTGTTCCGTTCAAACCTGTGTATATATACATATATTTTTTTTTTATTTTTTATTTTTTGCATGATTGCATGCTGTGTAATTACATAGGATGCATGTAAGCAGGGCTTTGGGAGGGTGCCAGCTTCTTAATTTGGCTCAGCTGTGATAAGTCTGACTGTTTCATCTGCAAAGGGGGAATAACTTTACGCGCTGGCAGGAGTGCAGCAGTCCATGGGGGGCTGCAGGGTGTTTTTTTTTTTTTTCATCCTCTTCTTCACAGAAACACTTGTGTTTTATATTTGCGCCTTGCCACACATTCCTTCGTGTTCACGGGGGAGGAAGAAGATGAGTCTCTCGCTTCGGTACGCTTTCTGTCTTGTCACGTGAAAGCATTCTTCATAGATGGAGCTGGACCGAGTGCACAATCGGTCACCTATCGCGGCTGCACATCTGATGGATTTCAATTTAAAAAAAAATAATAAAAAATCCTACGTGTTTACATTCGTCTTCCTTTGATGCGTCGGTAGCCGTTTTGCTTGCGTTGTCGGTGCGGCCAGCATTCCTGTCTGCGCAACATCCATAACGGTGCACGCATTCCGATGCGTCCTCGTAAATTTCCCAGTTGTTTACTTACCTCTTACCTGTGAGGATAAAAATAAAAATAGGAAGCCGGAGTGGCGCAAAGCTCACCTTTAGCTCGGCTTGTCAGGACATATTTATATCTGGAGGGAACAATTGAAAAAGAGGGGTCTGATTTCCCCGCTGCGGCCTCGGGCTTGGACTTCCTGTGGGTGCAGAGTCAACCTAAGTCAGATGCACTGATTGGAGCCAGATTCCTTGTCCTGAATTTTGTCTCCCTGCACCCTTCAACCTCACGGAATTTCTAAACTACAATCTGCACTCTCTGGTGTTAGTCCCACATTAAACAAATCCAACTCTAATATGATATTGTGAAATGTCAGAGGATGGGCGGGGGGGTTAGCGGGAGAAACATGTGGTCGTGGTGGAGAGGGATGACCTGCAGGTGAAATGAGGTGGAAGGTGACATTCCAACAACGAGCCGGCGGCGATCTTTTCAGCAGTCGTCACTGTGGTTCTCGTGGAGCGGAATGCCGCTGATAAATCTGCATTCTCTCGTTCCGCTAAGTGCTTTTCATTTTTTTTAAGAGGCTGAGAAGGACATCTGTTTGCATCATTGGCCCTCACAGGAATCCTTGGGGGGTGGCTGTTGATTTTCCATGGAAATCTATAATGTGAAAATGCTATTTTTGTCTTTTTGTCTCTCTCCGCACGCCTCGCTGACCTTCTAATGCTCCAGCATCACACCCCTGGGGTCCATGAACTGTCATGTGCAATACAATGAAAGAAGGGAAATGTTCTGCAGGTGTTTTATTTTACAGTTTCTAAGGTACCCCTCCGCTCCTTAACCCTTCAAAGTCCCATGGGTGTCATGATAACCTTATTTACTGTAAATACCCAGAATTCCTCAAACTTTCTAACCCTATATATTTTTGGAGTTCCTTGGTTGTCGCACAACTGTCTCAGATGATCAAATTCAAGGGAGGGGTGAGGCACACTTACAATGACTTACGGTGCATTGCAAAAGTATTCACACCCCTAGATGTTTTTAACATTTTCTCACATTACAGCCTTAGACATCAGTGTACTCTGTTGGGAATGTGTGTGCTAGACTAAGTCAGCACGTGATTGTGAAGTGAAACGTGAAGGATGCAACTGATTTTAGTAGGAGTCTGGAAAGATTTGTATGCATCTGTGTTCAACCCACTGAGTCAATACTTTGTAGAGCGACTGCTTGCTAGAATTATACCTCCAACTCTTTAGACTAAAAGATTTTCCAATTCTTATTTGCAAAATAGCGCAAGCCCAGTCTGACTAGATGGACATCGGTGTTCTGATGTGACCACGCTTTGATCTTAACCATTGCAGTCTGGGTTGGAGGATGTGTGACTTAGTAAAGCATGAATCTCCTCTAACAGGATTTCCTCCACAGCTGCCTTTAGCTTTAGCTTCACACCAACTTTGATCAGCTTCTTTGTCCTTAAAGAATTCAAGCTTTCCTACAGCATGATGCTGCCATCATCACATTTCAATCCAGGGATGGTGTGTGTGGTGTGCGATGCAGCGTTAGTTTTGCATTTTGCATGTAGGGCAAAGCGTTCGGTGTTCTCACACACCTGAGTGATGCATTTGTGCAACTCCTCCAGAGTTATTACGGGCGTCTCAGATTCTTCTCTGATTAAAGCTTTCCTTCTCCGGTCTTTTCGGTTTGGATACTCTGCCTTGGTATGTCTGCAGATGTAAACTCTTAAATCTCTCAATGGCCCTGCGTGTCCTTATTTATCTGAACTTTTAAGTGTTTGCGTGGGCCCTCGGTCATTGAGGTTCCTCCTGTCACCGTTTAACGGAGGCTCCAAGGACCAAGCTTAAATAATGGGACCTCCTCTCCATAAAATACATGGACGTTTCTGGTTAGGGCAAACGTAAATGTGAAAACTTGAAAAGGGATGTGAATACTTTTTGTAAGACATTGTAACCCACACACAACTGGCCCAGACACACACACACACACACACACTACCTACACACACACACACACAAACGTATTAAAACATACTATAAACCCCCTGCGATGGATTCCAGATCAGGAATTTAATGCATTTCTGTTTCGCATCACCTCCCAGGAATGCGGCACGCGTGCCACAGGCCTCATAACCTCATCACAGTGATTATGAGGATATATAAAGAGGGAGCGATGATGGGATACAGACGCTGCTGGGGGTTTTGGGAAGAGCTGGGAGTGATCGGAGGCTGAAGGGTAAACAGGGCGCATCCGGCACTCTAGTTGACATTAACGACGGGCCAACTTGTTGTATAAAGCAGTGTTAGTGCAGCTGTGGTATGTGGCGAGCCCATCTGGACAACAGATTCTTTTTTTTCTTTTTTTTGTGAGGGGGCCATTTTGTGTGTCTGTTTGTTTGGCCCATCCCTTTTCGTTCAAATTAATGACTGTTGCACGAAACGGAAAAGGGATGGAGTGAATTAACTTGGTTGGGGATCTTGCGAGGGGGGGGGGGGCGCTGAAATGAAAGTGAAGATTTTACAAGGTAGAGTCATCTGCATAGTGTTTGAATACTGTTTTTTTTTTCTGTTGTCGGAAAGTCAGTCATTGAGGTGTTTGAGGTTTGGGACTAGACATTCATTGTTAGGTGGATCACCAGGAATGACAAGCTAGGGACTTGCCGGCTGGCCACAAGCAAAGTGGGGTGAGGCAGTTGAGGAGTCATAGTAACTTTGTGTCTGGGTTGACTGTGTGTGCAAGGAAACATGCCAGCTCAGTTCAGGGTGCAACAACATATTCCTTTTCTCTCTAACATGTTAACTCAGGTGGGGAAAATGGCTCTTTAAAGGGCCATATCATTCTTTTTAATGCCTTCCTTTTCACATTTAAATGATTCAGTTGTGGTCTATATATAGTGGAACTGCAATCCTTCAGTCTGAATTCCTCGTTATTGTTGCCCAACAACCCATCTTTTGCCCCTATTCTCAGATGCATCTGAGAGTGACTTGTTTTGGTGCTGTCTCTTTAAATGCAAATGAGGCACTTCACACCCCGCCCCCCCCTTAAGGTCACAGACTGTTACACTCCGCCCCATTCGATTGGTGTAATGAACAACCAAACATTTCTACTTATACAAAACTGTGATGAAAAAAAATAAAATGGTAGATTCACAAAACTAGTAAGGTGGAAGTTCATGACATTGTTTAGCAGCAAATATGTTGATGTAATTGTTAAAAAAACATAATGGACAATAGAAAAAAAAACTGATTAGCTTGAAAAATATGACCCAAACAAGATATAAAGATATCTACACAGTACCTGGACAGACGACATTCAAAGTTTCGCACTACTAGAGACTCCAAATACACAACAAAATGTATTTAAGTGTTAAAAAAGTGGCTTTTGCATGATATGTCCCCTTTAAGAGCTCACACATAACAGCATTTTATATCCTATTGTTGCAGATAGTGCCGCACACTGGCTATTGCAAGGTCTTCAAACATAGATTCTCTGGATCCCTTCCATAAATCTTAAGTAAGAAAAGTCTGTTTGCCCTTGCAGAGACAATAAGCAGGAACATTGTTTTTCCAGCCAACTCTGAGTCTGTCTGTCTGTCTCTCCCCTCCTGTAGAGCCTAATTGAAATGCTTGATAAGATTTAATTTTCTCATCCATTTATTGGATGCAGTACAACTTTCTATCAATCTATTTTATGGTCCATAGAAATAGGAGGACAGATGAAACACATCCAGAAACAATTGAACACTTTGTCCTTACCTGACCACAGACAAACATCAACTTTATGTTGGATTGTGCTGAAACAACACTGTGAATTTGAAAATATACTTCTTCCCATTTACTGCACATACCATCCACACAGTGAAACACAGTGGTGGCGGCATCGTAGTGTAGGGATGCTTTCTTCCACACTGACAGAGAAGTTGGTCAGAGTTGATGCTAAGATGGATGGAACAAAATTATGAGAAATCTGGTTGTTCTTACAGCAGGACAATAGCCAGATGCATACAGCCAGAGCTACATTTGAATGGCTTATATAAAAGAATGTCCATTTGTTAGAATGGCCTAGTTGAAATTTAAAGCCAAGTCCAACTGTGCATCTGTGCCGTGGCTTGAGAATTGTTGGAACACACCTGTGTGTTGCTCTATTTAAACCTGAGTTCAAGTGCCAGATTCTGAAAAAACCCTTGTGTGAGTAGATCTTCTAGCGTTCCTTGGCTGCCTTCCTGTGAGTCACTCAGCTTGTTCTTTTGGTTTCTGCCTGTTTGCCTATACAGGACTGTCTCAGAAAATTAGAATATTGTGATAAAGTTCTTTATTTTCTGTAATGCAATTAAAAAACATGAAATGTCATACATTCTGGATTCATTACAAATCAACTGAAATATCGCAAGCCTTTTATTGTTTTAATATCGCTGATTATGGCTTACAGCTTAAGAAACCCAAATATCCTATCTCAAAATATTAGAATATTGTGAAAAAGTATACTAGTAGGCTATTCAACTAATCACTTGAATCGTCTAATTAACTTGAAACACTGCAGGGTTTCCTGAGCCTTGAAAAACACTCAGCTTGGTTCAGTAAACTAAATCACAAGTATGGTAGTGGTTAAGAGACGACATCAGATTCTCACAGTAACTGGTGTACTGACCATGGCATTACTGTCCTTGATTGGCCTGCCATTTCCCCTGACCTGAACCCCATAGAGAATTTGTGGGCTATTGTGAAGAAGAAGCTGAAAGACACCAGAGCCAACAATGCAAATGAGCTAAAGGCCGCTATTGAAGCATCCTGGGCATCCATAACACCTCAGCAATGCCACAGGCTGATTGCCTCCATGCCACGCCGCATTGATGCAGTAATCTGTGCAAAAGGATTCCCAAGTACTGAGTGCATTAATGGACATTTTCAAATGTTTGATTTTGTTCTGCTGTTATAATTTTTTTTTTTATTTGGTCTGAGGAAATATTCTAATATTTTGAGATAGGATTTTTGAGTTTTCTTCAGCTGTACGCCATAATCAGCGATATTAAAACAATAAAAGGCTTGCGATATTTCAGTTGATTTGTAATGAATCCAGAATGTATGACATTTCATGTTTTTTAATTGCATTACAGAAAATAAAGAACTTTATCACAATATTCTAATTTTCTGAGACAGTCCTGTATGTGTTCATTCTTCTTCGCCTTGATGAAGTGTTTCCATTGCTAACTAGCTACATTGTAGAGTATTTGACATTGTTAATAATTTAACATTGGTCAAGAAAAACGACACACCGTGTCTTTAGACTGGGAAAAACGAGTGTTATTTAGTAAGCTGTTGAGTTTGGTCAGTTAGATAAATGACCCAAAAACCAGGTTTGCTAGAGCGTTTCATTTTCAAACAAAACTCTCATCACTTTTCCAGACTGAAATTCCAGGATTTTTATGTACTTTTTTGTACACGTTTCTGAAAATTTGAGTAACAAGTATTAGGTTTAATTCCTCTAACACAGTTTTCAAGTCTTAAAGATATATAGCCACATTATATGCTTATTAAAAAAGACCAAAAACCATTTGATCCTGATAAAATAGTTATAAACACCAACACTTCATCCTGATGTTATGATGGTCCTTTTGTGGATAAAAATAGCCCCAGCACCGTGCGCTATGACCAGGTATAAACAGATGTGGCGCTATCTACCGGCATCACAGAACTGTCATAATGCAGGTTTGTTCAAATAATAAAACAGTATTAAATAATGCCGGACCGAGCCTGACCTTCTGCAATGCCTCTCAGTAAAGCTGCAACTCAGCGTGATCAAAGACCAACCGTTATTAATTGAATGCATCGATTACAGCATCTTTAAGAAACCTCATATCAGAAAATGTGCTCACGTCAGTCACCTCTGTGGTCACATCTGAGCAATCGACAAGTTTAGCGTCCGCTACAGTGAACACCAACATTCATACTGTATTCCCAGCGCTGTTCCAGTATTTTTCCTCCTGGAGTCATAGATTCTTTTGTGCTGTTTTTCACTGGTTTTTGGACCATTCTGCATTGTTTCACTGGGAGATGCTAGCAGCCATTAGCCGCTTCCTTGCTTTATCCCCTGCTGCACATACGCAGTGTTGTACTTCCTCTGTTATTAAAAATAAACACAAAAGTAATTATTTACTAACGAATTAAGTGAAAAGAAAGCGTAAGACGGTAAAAATAATAACTGATACGCCAGCAGGATGTGATAATCTTTCATAAAAAAAATTGTATGCAACTAGAGGGAGCTACTGACCTATAAATAAATATAAAGTCAAATATGGCTATGCTCCTTTAATAATAATAGGTTCCACAAATAATAAACCAACACTGCCAAACTTGGCTGCTGATTTCCAGAGTTTGGTACCGCAGATTTTGGGGCAGCTGGATCGACTTAGATCATCTTTTCTAAAATCTACATCTCTTGGATTTGTTACATGAGGAGTATCCTGGACTAAACTCAGATTCTCTCAAGCACAGTCTGTAAACCATGTTAAAAATTGCCAATATTGGGATAAATACAAGTTACTACTACTAGATACATTTTGTTTGTGAAGATTGGACATGTGGAGCTGGCCCAGGGTTTTCAGGAGATGGTTTTACTATTGAGCATTCAAATGGATTAATCTTGTCCGTCCATACAACACACAAAGAAGACTGACAAACCAAAGGCCTCCGCTGTACCTTAACCTGGGTGGTAATGTTTCTGACTCCAGCCACTCCATCTTCGTCATCCTCAGCCTCCACATCTTTTCCATTCTCCTCTCTCTCCACACTTACATCCCGTCTTGAGGAGATGAAGGCAGGGATGCAGCAACATATCTTTCACCCCAACAGCTCTTGAAACAAAGTGATTCAAACTGGAACTCTACACAAAATCAACAACTAAACAATACTCAGTATTACTTTTTTACATTTTAACATTTATTTATTGTGTTCTTTTTGATCTATAGCTCACCTTCAAAACCCATATCAAGCTTATCTATAACATTTCCATTTTTCACCCTGAGCAATGCAAAACTTGGGCCCACACTCTCCCTCTCTGATACAGAAAATGTAACATTTTTATACAGCTTGTATAAGTTTCTGTATTCCCATCTGTGGAGGAAAAACTATGACAGTTTGAATGTGGAACTCAAGGAATGCCCAAACATTAAATTTTTCAAAAGGGTTTATAAAACAATCATTTTTAACTGGGACATGCGATGAGATTCATGATTGGTGAGGCACTGACTCAAATATAAAAATCTATAATATTCATCGATCCATCCAATCTTTTGTTCGCTGAGTCTCCAGTAAATTATGGCACGATATTCCGTATTATTCCAGATGTCACATTTTGTATGACATCTAGAAACACATACATACATACATACATACATACATACATACATACATACATACATACATACATACATACATACATACATACATACATACATACGCTACCTCCTGTTTTGACTGAAAATCCACTTTAGAAAAGTCAATCATCTATTATATCAGAACAATTTTCACAGTGTGCAGTTATGGACATGCCACAGCCATATGTGTCATTCATGAGTGATTCGTTCAAAGAACAAATCATTTGTGTGAACAAACTGAATTGAATCACTGATCCATTACTTTCTCGGTTCAGTTAAAAATCAGCGTAAGCCTGTCGGGACTGGAACTTCCGTACTCTGTGACTCACACACATTACTCCAAACTAATAGCTAAATTTAGCCCAGAGTAAGTCAAGACTCACCACACCAACCAACCAAGTGAAAACCCATAGAAACGCTGCTGAGGAGTGATTCACCAAGGAGTACTCTACCGGAAATCCCATCATTTGTTCCTGCAGTTACTGTGACAAGATTTGCAGACCTACTGGACACACAGTAGGTGTGAGCTGCTGCTGAGGAGGAATTTTGTGCCGCTGGATGAATGATTTGATTTGTTTGTGCGGTGAGAAAGCTTGCGTTATGGCATGAACTATTCACACCTTGATTTGTGCAGTACAAGAATCGTAGTGAAAGTGGAGCTAGATTACATACTACACCAATGGACTGAGATAGGATGGACATGATTTGGGAGAAATTATAGTGATTTATGTAATAGTTTATTTCTGACGTAATCTGGAATTACATCTTTTTCAAAGTGACAGATTTATTTCGTCAACAAGTTGTATTTAGAGACATTTTTTTCCCATTTTTTCATCTTGGGATGACTGACTTCCGGTTGCTACAATTTCAAAATAAGGGAAGAAGAGAACTTGAAATGTCCGTCTGATCTTTATTGCCTGTTTTAACAGGCAATAAAGATCAGTACACATTAGTAATAATATATATAGGTTAAGTAAATAGATATATATATATGTGATAATATGGTTATGTATATGAAGACAGAGAAGACACACACACACATATGTCATATAATGTACACATATGAGATACACATATATACATACATAATATATATACATACATATATATATACACATATACATACATATATACATACATACATATATATACACATATATATACATATATATAAATATATACATACATACATACATACATACATACATACATACATACATACATATATATATATATATATATATATATATATATATATATATATATATATATATATATATATATATAATATATATATGTGTGTGTATGTGTAATGAATTAAGGATCAATTTGTTAAATCTAAACATTGTGGTCTTCATTATTTCATAAAACCGTGTCACATATGAACCTTTAGGAACAGACTTTTTGGGGAGTATTAAAGACGTAAAATTAATAATATGATAAAAAAAGTCCTAGGTCAATAAAAAAAAAAAAAAAAAAAACACAAAAGTGATAATGTTATGAGAAAAACGTCATATTATAAGAATTAACGGGGAACATTTCCAGAATAGTCCGAGTTTGCAGAATTATTTCACTCCTGGAGTAATTGGGCCAGGTTAGATTACTTTAAATATTTTTTTTCTTTAGGAGAATAAATTCAGGAGAATCAAGCTAAAGGGATATGAAAATAAACTTGTAATATTACAAAAACAAAAATACTACGAATATAAAGTATATTCAGAGAATAAAGCCCTCGTGTTTCTGTTTAAGTGACTGAGTAACTGCAGATTTGCCACATTAAAGATGGCGGACTCTCTGACGCATCGCAGCATAGGCAGAACCAGCCCAATGACGCGTCTACTCTTATATTATGTCTATGGTTATCACTACAGTGGCATGCACCTGTCACCTGTTGTTTCTATAGGGCTCAGCATTGCCCCCTGTCAGTACTGAACGGTACTTCTTTGCCTCATGCTGTGCAATTTCACTGCTTATGGCAGATGAGAACGAATAAATATGTCAAACGTGTCCTTTTTTAATTAGACTATGGAATGTCAGCATGTGTATGACATGTGTAATCAAACAGTGGAAAAGAAAGACCGTACTGGGCATGTGCATGGCAGGAATGCAAATTTGAACAGTGTAAAACAGCTACCTTTTTAAATAGTAATTAAATGTTGATTTAGGTGAACCGCAGTGTTAATCATACCTGAGACATAAAACCTATTTACATATAGGGCTATTGTTCTGTAAAATCTTGTCATTACAAAAAAAAGAATGCCAAAAGAATATCAGAAAAGTTAAGAAAATAAATCTTCCCTTTGAGAGATCAGGTTCACTGATCATGAGCAACACATACATTTTCTTCACGACACAGTACATTGATATCCTTTCTCTATAAAAAAAAAAAGTGAGTTGCTTTTTAAAACACACAGAAATAAAATACATACATATATACACACACACACACATTACATTATTAAATTTCAGACTTTATGGAGTAGACAATATATTCACAAGGCAATACATTAGTTTTTCCTGCAATTAACAACTAAGCAGAGAGAGAAAATAGGAAAGGAAGTTAAAGTTTTTTCAGTTAATATTGTCTGGGTTGTTTGTGTTCTTAATGTCAACTTCTATTCATTCTGTAAATGCCAGGTGTATAAGAAACTTGATTAAGAGAAAATATAAATGTTTCTACTGTCAAAACAAAGGTACTGATTTTTATTTAATTCTGGAACCTTATACTTCAGAAGCAGATGTGTCATTCTGGGGAATCAGTGGGACAGAATGTGTTTTTCTCCTTTGCTAGTGAAAGGTCAGCAGGGGTCGCTATATTACAGGGAAAATGTAACTAAGCATTACTCCGATAGTAAAGGCAGATGGATAATTCTTTTTGTGGATACTGACCATCCTTAATTTGTTATTACTAATATATATGTCTCTAACAACAAGCAAAACAACAAGGCTCTATTTTCAACAAAATAATGTAAAATCAATCAGTTTGCAACAAGAGCAGATCTCAACAATCTCATTTAGACTTCTGGTTGAACTCCTCAGACATTAGATTTGTTGTGCAGTCAGTGCTAACAGAACCAGCAGGCTGTTATCAAAGTTAACACGGGTTCATTTAGACAAGGGGTCCGCAACCTTTACAATCCAAGGAGCCTTTTTTCCCCTCAGCCAGTCTCATTAAAAATTGTTTAGAGACAATGCATGACAAGTTATTATTTTTGATAAATATGAAATGATAGGAAATTTGCTATCATTTTTAAAGCTACTGTTTTTTTTCTACATTTCAGTTTTTAAATAAAGAAAAAAACTTTTGCAAAAGTAGACAGGGTGTTGGCCTTACAGACCAAAAACTGGGAGTTGGTCCCACAGCGGGAGGAGCCTGACAGCTAAAGGCTCTGCCTCCCATTCTACTTTTACAGACTCTGGGAACCACCAGCAGACCTGCAGTCTGTTTGGAACATATGGGGCAGTCCTAAAGTCTTGCCTTTCCTCTTCTCTCTCTACCCATTGCATCCCTCTGCATTTATCCGGGCTTGGGACCGGCCCAAAGTAGGACACAGGACACTGTCCCCCATTTGGGGCTGCATTACAGCCAATTTTTTTTAAACGACAATTTTAATTTTTATCAATTTTTTTGGTGTGTAGTTTTGAAAAGCATTTGACTCTATAAATAATGTATTTATGTTTAAAATTATCCAATAATTTGAATTTGCAAACACTTTTTAAAAGTTGCACCAGCTCTGTTGGACCGGCCCTCTATAAACCTCCAGGACATTACATTAAATTAAATGTGTCATGATTTGTCTTGGATGAACCCAGAACATAACACACACACACACACACACACACACACACACACACACACACACACAGAGCTGGTTTCCAGAGTTTATTGAAGCAGCAAGAAGTGGACGATGAAAGCCAGAGTCATTTACCAGACGGAGGTTGCAGGGATGCAGGAACTGGCAGATGGGAACAGACAGGAACAGGACCAAGAGACGAGCAGGAACAGGACCGGCATGATGTTCAGAGGACTGGAGACGAACCGGTCACCATGGACAAACTGAGGTGAGTTCTTATAGAGGTGTGAGCAGGTGGAATGAGTCCATGGTGATTGCAGCCTGACATGTGCTCCTAATCAAGGCTGCACTGGAGAAGGAGCGAGAAATGTTCAGACTGCAGCCTTCAGGCGGCATCATGACAAAATGGACATTACATTAATTGTGGAATAAGACAAAGATGCCCTTTCAGGCCTTTTGTGTTTATCCGTGTTGCACAAATGATGCCTATGCACATAAATAGGGTTTATATTGTGGGATTAAGGTTGTAGACAGAGAGTTTAACTTCTCCTGCCTAGCAGATCATACAATAAAATTTGGCCAATAAACTTGTGGTAGCCAAAGGTGTCAATTGCATAGATATGTTCTCTATATGGTTAATATCAGTAATTTCTCTGGTGTTTCATTTATTTATTCATTTATCCATTCACTACAACACACACACACACACACACACACACACACATAGATGAGATCTAACAACTAGTTAAACGGCGCTTGGATTATGATACTTACGAGGTTTACACTTATGTTATTAGAGACAGCCTCATTAACGCAAAAATTTAAAATCTTAACAAGCTATAAAGCTGGTGTTAAAATGTACATGTCTCTTTTTCATGTTAGAATGGTCCTAAAGAACCCAGGCATTGGATAGATTACATTTTTTATATATTTTTTTTTTACTTTTTGATACAAAACGTAAAAAAAAAATGCCCCTTTTTTTAACAGTTCGAACAGCAAGCCTATATATTTGAACGCTTGGCAATCAGGTTTTGAAATAAGAGCAGAGGGTTAAGACAAAGAGGACGAAACTTACATAGTGTCATGAACCCACGTTTTTTTCCTCATTCCCTAAAAGACCAAGACTGTGTCTCGAACGCCAGTACGCAACGCATCCGACTCTTTCTAACAAACTCGATTCTTCCCTCTGTGAAAGGTTTCTTCGCGGGAAGAGAGAGTGCTAAATGCAGGAGCAAAGATTCAAGCATAAGGCAAGGAAAAAAGGAGGTGTGCAAAGTTAAAGGCAGCAGGAATAGCGAATAACCCAAGAATGGAAAGTATCCACACATTCTCAGTTTCTGTCCACCGTATGGATGAACCAAAATATGCAAGCGGGGAAAGCCGGAGCCCCCGGAGTGAACCCCCGGGAAAGCTTTTTAGTAACCTGACTACCTGTTTTCTGAGAAGATGATTAGATTGAATTCTTGTACAAAACAGAACCCCCCCGCAAACTGCGCCCCCCCTCAGGCCTCAGACATTAAAGTGAAATAAGTCAAATTAAGAAGAAAAGAAAAAGGAGGATACGTTTTTGCTTTTCCTCCCAACAACCCCCGAAGCGCCTAACTTTGATTTTTCTTTACGCAAACAGAGGTCCGAAACAGCTGAGGTCGATCATCACCTGCGTCGACAGGCTACACTTGTCGTAAATGAAATGCGCTGCCCTGGTGAAGGCTCGTGTGAACGGCGTAATCGCCCGTTTGAAAAAGCTCTCTTTCTTATATGTCCTTTTCTGCGCAAGTTCAAATTTAACAAATGTTGTAAAGTCGTCAATGAACGGGTGGGTTCGAGCAATCGCCGCGTTGATCAGCATCCTTGGGGAGCCATAGATCCGCAGCAGGTGCTTGGTTACAACCTTTGCAAAGTGCTCAGTGTTGAGCTCTCGGATTACTTCGTAATTCTTCCGGTTACTTAACTGCGACCGCAGGTGAATGGTCAGTTCCTTTTTCAGCTGTTCAGAATGTTGCTTCAGAAACATGCATTTGGATTGACGGGGGTATTTGTGTAAAAGTCTATCGATCACGGCTGAAACGAGAGTGGGTATGTCGCTTTTGATGCACAGCGAACAACGAAGCGTGTCGGACGTCTCGGCGAGAAACCTCTTGAGGTCGGCGGGTTCGACGCAGCCGGCGCAGGTCGCGCAGCTGTACTGCTCGTCGCCCAGAGCCCCGGCTCTCCCGCTTTTACTGTTTTCCAAATCCCTCGAAGGTTTGGGCTCTATGTCTTTCCTGACCTGAATCTGTTGGGGAGCATCATCGGGCGCCGGTCGTGTGCACTTGCACTCCTCCTCCTCTTCATTGTTGTCGCTCTCCTCAAAGGGGTTCGTCGACCTGGGAGGCGAGATTCCTCGGATGTACTGAACTTCGTCGTCTTCGTCGCTTTCCCATCTCCGGGGGAGGTTGTGATCAAAACTAACGTGTTTGCACGAGCGGCATTTCCGTTTGCTGATGATGCTGTCCCCTGATGTGGGAACAGCTGTTTGCAGTTTATCTCTGCGTCTAAATGGAAAATGAAAACCTGGAGTCTTTTTGTCCTTCTTAGAGGGAGTAGGCGTTTTTGGCAACTGTGCGTCCGAAAGGTCATCTTCGCAGACAGGCGATTGTGAACATTGGCATCCTGGATTGACGATACTTGAAAGGTCTTTTTCTAATTCCTGGACTGCCGAGCGTACGTACGGGCTTTCAGGCTTGTCCGGCGAAGGTACCGTCTTCCCAAAGAATCGACCGATGAATTTATGTGCCGTGAATTTTGCGGCTGTCATCAGACCGTCTGAAGCAGTCTTTATTTTTGTCTTCTTGTCGCTGTTCATGTTTTGTTCGTCTGTTTCTGTCGTCTCGTCGCTGCCAGAGGTGGACGTGCTTCCTGTGTAAAAGTGGACTTTGTTTCTGTTATGGTACTTTAGGTGAAAGTAAATCCAGTAAGTCAGTTTTCGAGCAAACTGGCTGGTTTGGACAGAGGCTTTGAGCTTGTAAACACTCTTGTCTATCGTTTTATCAGACTCGTACGTCAGTTGAAGTTTTTCGAACAACCGGTCGAGATCCAGTTTGATGGCGTTAAAATTGATTGGACAACCCCGCAGATTCTCCACCGATAAGTCGACACGCGTCAGCCTGGCTTGATTTGACATTCTCAGCGGCGAAGGAGCAGGATCCCTCTCCAGGGAGAAGCTAGTTTCTAGGTTTTCTGCAGTTTCTGGTTCTAGTGTTGAAGTCATCTTGCTTTTTCTAAAGTTTTCTGATCACAGATCCAGCTGTTCAGCCCGAGCGTCTCAGAGAACTGAATGGAATTCTATTCTGTGAGTCATGGGATTCCATCGACTGTGACGCAATAGAGGCAAAGCGACTGTGCGTCACTTGGCATTGTGACGTCACGGTTCGCGATTCGAGAGGCTCCTGGAACGTACGGTAGACTAGAAAAAAAAAAAAAAAAAAACGATGGAAGTAGAGGCGCGTTGCAGAAACGCTCTGTCCGCACACAGTGAGCGCCTGATAAAGCGCAGACATGTGAGAGACGGCAAGGTGCGGCTGGATAGGTCCTGCTTTCTGCTGGCCAGAAAAACGCCGACGTAAAAAGACGCGTTAGAACTGACCGAAGCTGACGGCGAAACCTGCCTACAACCTCAGGCAGTGCAACGATTTTCCAGTCGAGAAACAATAAAAAAAATAAATAAATACAAAAACTGTGTATGACCGAAAATATAGATCTTCTCGAAATAAACACTTAATCATATATGTTTTTATAAACAATCCCACTCCTGTAGTTGTTTGTATATCCTTTAAACATATATATCTGTGTTTACAACATTTTTTTTATCAGGGTGCAGAAAGCAAAATAATATTTATAGCTAACATTCAATCCGATCAGTCTTGATTGTTTTAGGAAAAGGAACAGGATAAGAAGCTTATGCAATTATTTCCATAATATAATATAATATAATATAATATAATATAATATAATATAATATAATATAATATAATATAGCAAGAAAAAAATAAAATTTTTCAATTGAAGTATAACATCAATTTAGGTAAACTTGTGGAATATTGAACTGGTCAGTAGTCAAGAGGGTTTTTTTTAATCAGTGTCTGCTGCTCTGGTGTTAACTGCGGGGAGGGAGGATTATCTACAAGTAGTTTTACAGCACGGAACTTATTATTTCTACCCAGGTGATATTGCTCTGAAGTAAAGCTGCTCTAAATTGAGTACAACCCGTCTCTGGCCACTCCAGGGTTACTCGGGTTACTACAGTGAATGAAGAACAAGCATGTTTTAACCAAGATGCCCCAGTCACAGATGCACATAGAGTTTCTGTTAAGGTGAGACTTCTTGTGTGTACTGTTGGAATTAGCCTTTTCTGATTGTGTCTAAAGCTATATTAGTCTTTTACTTGTTTGTGTTTGAATTCATATTAGACATATATATTGGTTAGTCTTTGTGATAGCATTCATTTGTTTTGTTATATTTCATGGAAACTGCCTTTGTATTCAACAATGCATTCTTTTGTATTGAGACACTCTTCGTTGGGTTGAGGAGAAGAGCAGGAATGTTGAAGGTCTTCTCTCTCTCTCTGTAGGTCACTTTTCATGTATATTATCTCCTGAAAGACAATGTCCAGATGCTGGCCAGCCCACACCGTTTGGATAGAGCCAGTTAGATCTCGTTGTGTGCCTAAATCCAGCCTATTGTACTGGGCGCCACTGGCCCAAGAAGATAAAAAATATATTGTATTCTGATGACGATGCTCCTTCTATCTTCAGAGCCTGCTGTGCCACTTGATGATCAAGTAAACATACAATAAGCACTGAAAATATTTTGCACCGTTAAAAGATATACGCGTTAGAAGTATTGATTTCAACAGCTTTATGTTGTGAAAAAAATCAGATTAGAAAATATGTTACTCATCTGCGTGACTGATGTTTTGTAAGGATGTAATGTTTTTTTAGGTCTTTTTTTTTTTTTTTTTTACATTTCTTCTTTAAAAGAACTTGTTCTTCTTTCTGATGACATTGTTTTCCCCTGCACTCCAGAACCAAGCTGTTTCCTCTGAATTACCTTGAGGTGTGAGTGTGTGCGTGTATGGCTGTCCGTCCTGAGTGTCTCTGGGTTTCCCTGTGATGGACTGACAACCTGTCCAGGTTGGACCCGTCTCTGGCCCAATGACTGCCAGAGATAGGCACCAGCCCAGCAACCCCAACCCCACAAGGACAAACAAGTATAGAAAATGGACGGATGATCTTTAAAATTTTCCAAATTGAATCAGATCTAATGATCATAAATGAGTAGACTATTTACCAAAGACTTTTTTCCTGGAGTATTTTTTGGAGGACATGTTTTGACTTCTACTTGAGTAAAAATATGTCAGAATAATACTTCTGTTACTTGAGGGCAATTTTGAATACCCTATACCCACCTTTGGGGACTGATGTGCTAATTGTCTTCTATGATCTGTAGTAAAAATCAATCAATGAATGAATCATTTTTTTTCAGACAATCTAGAAATGATAGATGTAATGCATAAAAACGTGTAAATAACGATAGATAGATAGATAGATAGATAGATAGATAGATAGATAGATAGATAGATAGATAGATAGATAGATAGATAGATAGATAGATAGATAGATAGATAGATAGATAGATAGATAGATAGATAGATAGATAGATAGATAGTATTTTTATTTTGTCTGAAAAGGGGTTTGAAGAACCTTCTCCTACTTATAGTCTTTAACACCAACAATCTTCCTGATTTCTACTTTACTTATGAGTCCATACGACACAAAGTCCATTAAATAAGCAAATAAATCAATATACTGTACATATAAACATACATATACACATTCATATGTGCCTACACACGTCTACAGACACTTATCACCTACAGTATTAAAGAGAAAAAGAAAACAACCAAACGTATAGAATTTGCATTTTCTACCGGTTTTGCCTGCTAATGTGCATTTAGTCAAATGAATTGTCCACAACAAATGAATTAATTTATTTTTGATAAAATTAACAACAGAGCTGATTGTTGTGTTGCGCTCAGGATATAGCTAGACATAAATTGCAAATTGGAATAAGTAAAACTCTTTAACAGTTAAAAAAAAAATTAGCCAAACAGTTCGACAAACAACATGTAAACGAGCAATTGTACCTCTCATTAATTTATACTTTTTAAACCGAGTAATAATAATGACAATATACATATGTATATATTCATATTTTTGTGTGGAATGTAGATAGATAGATAGATAGATAGATAGATAGATAGATAGATAGATAGATAGATAGATAGATAGATAGATAGATAGATAGATAGATAGATAGATAGATAGACAGATAAATTTTGTTTGTATATCTGTATATCTGGAGCGTGTAATGCAAATAATTTCCCTGTGGGATTATTTTAAGCATTTCTTATTCTGAAGATCTTTTTTTTAATATATTGTTCTTACTGCCCTCTGTTGACAGCTGCCTTAACCTCAGGTCGCAGCTTCATTCTGGCTTGGCCTGACAGGCAAACTGACCGTCTTAAATGGGACGGAGCTTTTTTCCTGCTGAGAGATCAATGCAGCAATTTCAAAGCTTTGGGTCTCCTGGTACTTAATCCTCAAATCAGCGAGAGATCCAAGACCCAGAGAGTCGTTACCTCAGTCTGCCTACGTTAAGAAGTCCTCCATCGCTGACTGTAACAGTCTTTATTTCCCCGTTCGTTTTTCAGTGCCGTCTCAGGGATAACCACATAAAAAAAAAATGCTACAAAATAAATATAAAGTTCGGAAAAGAGAAAAGAGAAAGTTTAAACACCAAAACTCAATAACTTACAATTAGAAATAGTTTTTATTACACCGTTTACCTTTTTACAAATGTATACACGAATGAAAAAAAAAAATCACAAGAGTTAATCAGAACAGTGTCAATGGAGGAATACAGTAGAAATGTTCAGCATTTATAAGTCTACTGCTTGTAGTGGACGTTGGCTAAATGGCCCCAGATTAAACAGCACTCGGATGAAGATAGAATATTCAAGAAGTTGTTGGCTTCCATTTATGTTTCTGCTTTGTTAACACAAATAATAATAATAATAAAAAAAAACTAACAAGTTATGAAGCTGGTGTTAAAAGGTACAAAATGTCTCTTTTTCGTGTTAAAATGGTCCCCAACAGCCCATGTATTGGACAGACTTAGTTTCTAAAACAGCGCATTGTTTAAATACAAGCGGAGAACTGGGACAAAGAAGAATAACCTGATATAAAAGGTAGCTCACACCAATTTTCCCTCATTTTCCTAAAAATACAGACTTCATATCAGAGCCAATATGAGAGGCATCCGACGTTTTAAAGAAATGCGACTCCTCTGTCTTTGAAAGGCTGCTTCTTGAATTCTTCATTTGGGTTTCTGGATTAGAGGATTAAGAAAACCAGCATCCTCATTTAAATTAGCTGCACCTCATAAATCAACAAATCCGACGATAATACGATGAAAGTAATGTTGAAGCAAAAGATCTTTACGGACAGCTCATAACACTGCAGGAAGCAGACAGGTAGACTAACTAGCTCGCTGTTCCTTTCTCCTACATGATCTTAAAGCAACAGCAGCATCACTGGTGGCGGCAGCACAACTACGCACTGAAATGTTCCGAAAAGTCCAACCGTTTGACTACAATGTTCAGTGGGAAAAAATGTTCGGAAATAATTGTTTTTTAAAAAAAAAATCAAAGGGTGCATAAAACATTAGGCACCATCTGCATGCCAACTGGTTGTTCAGGAGTGATGCGGGACAAAATGAGAAGGTTTCTATCCTACCATAACAGACATACACAGGTGAGGTTATCTAGAACCCCTCTTTTACACCCCGGTTCAGCAATAAACACCCAACCACGAATCCCCAATTATTGATCATTTTGTCCCGTCACGTCACACAAGGCGATCCTCCAAGATCACAGGGCTGGGATTACATAATGAAAGAGATTTATAATTTATATTTACCGTTTTTACCTGTGGGGAATTTTTCCAGGGCTGACCCTAATGTTGCTGGGATATTCGTGCACCCTGTCCAAAACAAATCAGTGATTTACATGCAAGGTGCTGAACAGGGGCGGTTCTAGACAGGGGCCAACAGGGGCCCATGCTCCTGTAGAAATGGTCCTGGCCCCTGTTATGGCCCCTGTACTAAAGACATAACATTAAATACACTTCTCATAATTATTTGCAATGGCAAAGAAACCATAACTGATTGGTTACTTTGACCAATTTTATTTTTTACCTATACAGTTTTACTCTTAGAAGGATTTAAAAATTAAGATGTTTCACGTTTAGCTTTAGCCGTATTGAGCTGGGGGCAAGTTTTCATCTGCTAGATCAGGGGTCCGAAACCTGCAGTTCCAAAACCACAAGTGGCTAACTTAATATTATTACACAGTTAAATATTGCCATTTTATTGTTTCATTTTTTTGTTCTGTGCCCCTGTGAAAAAACACTGGCCCCACCTTGGCCCCCCTGGTAAATTTGGTCTAGAACCGCCACTGGTGCTGAACACCTTCCTCAGCATATTACTATGTTCATCTTCTTTGACAATCGGGTTTCTCGGATCAGACAGGCCCGGCGGATGACACAATATCTCCACTTTGTGCTGCTGCTGCTGTGTCTTTGCTTTCTCCTAAGTCCCACCACCTTACAGTTCATAGTGGTTCCGCGGTTATTAACCCGCCCAGGTGGATCAAACGGGTAATATTCATGGACCACCTTCAACCCACCAATTCCGCGTCACAATCTTTCATTTGATCGCTTGAGGCTTGATAAACGTCCAGATTGTTGAACAAAAGGATGATTTTAAGTGGGCTTAAGATTGTGAGACTGGCATAAAAAAAAGAAACGTGTGGCACTACCTTCCAAAATCCATTAAAACGTTGTTGAACTGCATCATGTTCTGGCATCTTTGGAAATTTCTAATAAAAATTGGTGGGTCTCTACTAGAAACCTGAACAGGTGTCCTCGTTTGGCTTTTCATCAAGAAAATGAAAGAAAATTTGATTCTGCCTAAATACACTGGTTAAATGAACTCTAATTAAAGGTTGGGTGTTGTCATTGCTGGATTGTGCAACTCCATCTGAACCGGAAGTGCCGAGAAAACCCACCCGTAGAAGCTAAAATGACCGGATAAACAAAAGGCATAACATGTCTACTTGCTTTATTGATACCGATGCATTAGTGTGCTGGGTGAATAAAAAAAGCCCGACCTCTGCTTATGGGAACAAACGTTGGAAATCATTAGAAAAACTTGATTGGGTTTTAGGCCGATTCAGTTTGTTGACCGTGTGCCGCATACACCTGTGTTTGTGGAGGCATCTCAGATCGATGGATAACCCCTAACACCTACTACTGCAGCACCACAGCTGTCTTGTATTTACATCCTACAGTTAGAGCCTGGGACGGTCTGCTAAACACGGCTACAAACAAATTACGCTGAAACAAAGCTGCTCCCGCGGCACTCTTTTCCCGCCGGGGGCCCGATTTTACCGGATTCAAGCTGAACTTGGCACGTGACGTGAGATTATAGCTCTGGTCTTTTAGTGTTGTACAGTAAGAGCGGCATACGGCGGCTTATTCTATCGCTACCTCGCAGACAACACTAAAGATTCAATGGATGGAACCAACTGTATCGATTAATTAATGCCCTAATGATATCAAAATACCGCCGTCCTCTAATAAACCAGGTATTTATATCACGTTGGAAAATCCAGTCCCCAGGGTTGGGGTTTTTTGTCCAGTCACCTCCTGCATGTTTTACTGAGCACAACACTTCTTATTTAGACTTAGTGACGTGTCTGAGACCGAAGCCCGGCGGCAGCTTCACTGAGCCTGCGCAGCTTGGTTCTTCATCTCCTGCCACTGCTTCTCCCGCAGACTGAGCTCCGCCTCAGAGAAAGCTGCCGGACCCCAGTTGGTGATCTTCTGCGGCGCCTTGGAACCTGCGGATGACAAGTAAAACGTCACTCGCCATCGCACGAGTACTTAACGTGACATATTCTAAGCGATCGAACACAGCGGAATCTTTAAAAACAGGCCGATCTCAACCCAACTCGAATGTCCTGGAGAACGGTCTCCATCTTATGGTCCTGGTTTTGCTTTGCCAGTAGGCTCCATCGTGTCACTGCTACATGCATGCTGCCTGTCCTGTGTGTGAGGGGTGGCAGCAGGGGGGCGAGTCACGCAAGAACCACCACTGCCACAACCAGACGCCAACAAGGACGGAGGTAGAGGTTCTCACTTCCTGAGCATTTTTGCGTAGACGAGCTTCGCTGTGCAGAAACCTCTGTACGTCTGCAGTTTCTGTGACCTTTTTAGGCAAGGCACAAAGCAAGTGGCTGGGGCGAACGTCTTCTAATCGGCCCCCTAAAGATGTGATAAAGTGCAGCCAGCACTCCTAAAGGCAGTGATGAGAGGAGCGCCTGGTGCTGCGGAAACACGCGGCTGTTGTGTCGGGTGGTGTAGCAGGTGTGGCTGGCATGATAGAGAAGATAAGAGAGGCAGAAAAACTTCACAGAAACTGCGTTCCATGCAACCAATTATTTAATATGGCTTCATCATTGTTCTCTAGTGCAACTCATTTAGCAGTGGTATCTCATGGGAATAATGTCTCTGTGATCCCCACTGAGTGTTTAGCATGATTTAGGGATGAATTTGATCAAATAATTAATTATGGATAAAGAATTAAAGATCCAGATTGCCTGTTTGAGCAAACAAAACTGTTTATTAGGGGTTCTGCTATATTTCATTTATTCTTTTTAAATAATTTTAATTTCAGAAATGTTAATCAAGCTAAAGAGAATTGTGGTAAAAATCCCTGTTTTGATTTTGTGTGGTCCGTTGGATTATCTTTCCTGATTTTACATAATACAGATTCACTAGTTGCTGCCAGAGTGGAGTGGGGACCACACTGTGGGGGAGATGGGTTTGAACTTTACAATATTTTTCATTTTAAACTTTGCATAAAATAAAAAAACATTACTGACATCATTTGTTCGGATAACTGCAAGAAGAACAAAATCAGCATGAATTAAAAATAATAGTTTGGGCAGTTTACATTGCCAGTGAGATCCTACTCTAATTAGGATTTTTTATTTATAATATTTGTATTAATTTACTAGCAACCGTGATAGCAGAGGATGCAGATCTCTGTCAGCGTAAAAGTGTTGGAACCCAGCCTGTCCCAGTGGGTCCTCTCCAAAAGGAGGCGCTATACAAATGTATTCATACCCATGGAACTGTTTCACATTTTGTCACTTTACAAAAACAAATATCAGTGCATTTTATTGGGACTTTATTTGACTGAAAGAGAGGAAGTGGTGACTAGTTGTGAAGAGGAACGAAAAAGAATCATGTTTTTCTCTGTTTTTTTACAAGTATAGCTCTGGGTTTCAGCAGATTACGGAAATATAATCAGCATTACAGACATAGCTTTAAAAACTGCGACGATATATTCCTCTTTGTCATCGCAGTAAGGTGCTTTGGGATCTTTCAGTTTTGTTTGGTAGTCAAGAAAAAACGGAATTTACCCATAATGCACCATGCAACCCAAAATCTGCAACTCGCTTACTTTGCATTGGTATTCAGCCCTTTTACTATGATATCCCTAAATATAAACAAATTCAACCAATTTATATCAGAAGTCACCTAATCGGTAAATAAAGTGCACGTGTGAGCAATTTCCTCTCGATACAAATGAAGGCGTCTTAAATATCATGTCATATAATTAAAATAGCTGCGAGCAAATGGCATCAGGAAGACAGAAGAACAAACTGGGCATAACGTTGTGGAGAAGTTAAACGCAGGGTTGGGCTCTAAAACAATAACTCAAGCTGTGCAAAGGTCAGTCTTGTGAAGAACAAGGCTGTCCATGGAAACCCAGAAGGAAAGCATTCAGTCAGGGAGTCAGCTGATTGGTCACACAGAATCCCAACAAAGGTTTGTGGTTGTAACTGTGTGCGGGTATGAGAGTGGGAACAGATTTGCAACGGACAGCGCCGCATGCTGTCTCCACCTGAGGAGAAACGTCGGCAAACATCAGGCCTACCTGGTTGGATGAGCCGCAGCATCCCTTCCTGTTCAGCCACTTTGTGCTTCCATGTCCTGGTGTTGTTGGCTGCATCTTCCAGCTTCTTCATCACCGTCTGAGTCAGGCACAGCAAGTTGAAGCAACGTTAGAAACCTGCACAGCTATTATTTGGCTTTGTTAACAACAGTTAGCGGCAATAACAACTCTTTTGATAAGGTCCACGATAATGATTAGGATGAAACTTAAACGGAACAGGATTTAGAAGCAGCGTCAAGCGCCCGGTCGTGACCAAAGCTCCTGATCATTTCTCCGCACACCGCGTTTTCCGGGTGGCTCTCGCCGCTCACTGACCTGGTACTGCTCCAGCGCTCCCTGCCTCTCTTGCTCCAGCTCCTCCAGCTGTTGCATGGCAGCCTTCAGGGCGTTCTCCTTGGCCAGACGCTCCTTCTCCAGCTCCTGTTTCTCCGCCTCGGTCTGAGAGATGGCCCGCTGCTGATGCAGGTGGATCTGCTCCAGCTCCGCTCTCTTCTCCGCCTCCTCTTCAAGCAGCCTGCGCCACACACAGACGCGCAACGCAATAAAAACTCTGACACAGACACACTGGACTGCACCCCTGCTCTAGAGTGGTTAGCGGGGAAGAAAAGCACATGTTACGGAATAATTGTTTCTAACAAAATCACAGGTGGAGCGTTAGGTAACCCTCTGGCCAATACTGCCTTAGGACAAGCGGACAGCATTCAGTCTTCCTCTCTGATCCCATCACTGAATGATATTTTAGCCAATCAGTAGTACAGACGCCACCCACCCTGAGGCCCAGTGAACATACAGCAAACATCTTGTTGCTAGGAGCAGTCTGCACTATTCAGACAAACCAAGGTATTGTTATTTCTGAACAATCTATTTTAATTTTATCGTTTGGAAATATCCACAGTTCCAGATTTTTTTTTTTACATATATTTGTATGATATGTATATAAATCAGACTTTACAAACAGTTTGTCAGTACTTGAGCAGTCTTTTCACCAGATAATCACTCTTATTTGACAAACTGCCAACTACTTTTTACTTCTGGTGTGTCACTCTTTGGTTTGAGGACAATTTTTGACTGCTCTAACGAGCTCTGACCACAAGAGGCCGCTCTTTGGAGATGTTTGGGGTTATTTTTTTATTATTTTTTTTGGACATCTCTCACCATTCTGCTCCGTGTGTGTAAATGTGGGTTCTGGTCCAGCTTAATGACCTGTAGCTAGAAGAAATGGGCCTCTGTGTCCCGTTACATTCACACCCCAATGAAATAGGCAGTCGTGCATTGTTAATTATTTCAAGAACATCTTCAGTTGGGTTAATTTAAAAGGTACTTTGGAGGAATAATAACTGCGCCACCAGGGAGTTAATCAAAAACAAATATTTCTTTAGCAGGGCTGCAGGTAAACATGTTCACGTCTGCAGGGAGCGTTCACATCTGGCGCTAGTGCGGGACAGAGGAGGATAATAGTTATAAATCACTCCACTCATGTATATATTTCCATGTAGCAATAAGGTACATAATGCTTGTAATGCGCTGGTGGAGAAACAAACATTGCCTCTGTGTGATAATGTCAGCGGCTCACTAAGGTTGAATATGTCCGGGCGTCAGCAGGTGGCGCTGCTGTGCCTTCTATGTTTCCGGCCTTGCCGTCAAGGTTCACAGAAGTGGCTTTAGATTCTGCTCACCTTATCAGCACCGTTCTGGTGCTTCTCAAGTCGTTTTCAACGGGAAGTTACAAAAAAACCAATTCCTGTGACGAACCTCGATACGATCACGTTTGATTCTGTCTGCTTCGAAGCAAAAGCTCCGCGCTTCGGCCTAACGCACAAACGAAGCAATCGAGGTCAGCTAGACTCCGGTGAGGCTCCATATCAGTGCAAACATTCTCATATTTATCCGTCGTCATTAATGTTCTCTACTACCCTAAGTGAACAGAGATAACTCAGCGTAGCTCCCACAGAATAAGGACTGTCACACTTCCTTGTAGCAGCAAACTCGCACTCAGCCCCCACCAATAAATCCTGCCTTTTACTGCTTGACCTGAGATTTGGCTGAGATAAAGCGCCGGCGCTGGTAGACTGGCTCATATGAATGGGGAAAAAAGAATCAATTCGGCAGCAACTAAGGGACAGATTGTTGTTTATCAGACAGTGATTTAAGAGGACATATAATGACACGCTCTTTGCTGTTTGGCCGACTGTGAGGTGGAAAGCTAATGTCAGCAAAGAGGAAGGAAGGACAAGAGAGGAAATGCGGCGGGCCTGTGGCAAAAAGAATAAATGACTTGGTGAGACTCCCACGAGAAAAAAAAAAGAGAAGCAGACTGAGTTCAGGAGATTTTCTGGACGTAAACCGATGCTAGACTAGTAATTCAGCTGCCAGAAGTGTTGGGAAATGGAAGCGTGCCTTTATTCTGCCTGTGAGGACGTTTCCTGTCTATAGTATCATATCTGTCCTCTGACTTTTGGACTGACCGTGCCTGCAGCTTACGAACAGTTTCCTCATCCTGTCTGGCACGCCTTTCCTCCTCCAGAGCCTCCTCCAGCTTATGGTACATGTCCTCCAGCTCCTGGACCCTCTGCAGGTACTGCTCCAGCTCACAGGACTTCTGGGCCACCTGCTCCTCCATCTCCTGTCGTACCTGTCAGACACAAGAAACAAAGAAATAAAAACCCTGTTTGAAAGCATCTCTGTGGAAGTGGTTCCCGTCCTGTAATGGTTTGACTTCTTTTTGAGAAGGTATATTTTTTTCCCTAACCTTCCCTGTTATGAGTGGTGAATAATTTATCTGTATCCGCAGCCGTAAACCAACGTTTTACCAAGATTTCAAAACAAGGATAAAAAGATTACAGAGGTGACATTTAAAACATGGCATCAGTCTGTATTTTATCACCTTAACTCTAAAATATTCCTTTTCTAAATCCCTCATGTTACATGATAGAGTTTCCTTTCACTTAACTTACCATTAATATCCCAGAATACAGCTTTATATGAGCAGCCGGCGTCTGTCTCTCTCCATCTTTCTCTTATTTACCCATCTTTCTGTTTCTTTTTACGTTTCATTCTCCATCATGGTTATGTCTAAAGATACATGCCTCTACATTTCTACTTCTTGATTTAACGAAAATCTCTTTAAATCTAGATCTGCCAGAGTTTAGAATAATTCTGAGTGCCACTTTATCCAGTGTTTACTTTATTTGGGATCTGGTTCATATGATCCATTCATGGGGTTTATCCAGAAACAAAAGCTAAACAAAAGTTTTCCCAAGAGGAAGGCAGCCATTTGTTTTCGGTGATGGACTCAGAAAGGTGTACTTTTGTTTCCAGAAGACAGACCTTTGGAGATGTGTGACAATCAGAGGCAAATAGTATTTTTGTAGGATGTCTGGAAACAACAGAGCCGTTCGTACCTCGTGAAATCAACACGTTGTTGTAGAACACCACAGCAGAAAAGGACACATTTGTCCCGTTGTATCCCTTGTGCACTCCCGACGCAAGGGATACAAATTCTGTCGGGTATAACTACTTAATAATCTGAGCATTTATTGCTCGCCGTATGTTGCCCCATCAGAAAAGACTCCCTGCGGCCAGTAGAAACTCAGCACTGTTAAAAAAATCGGGGGCCAGAGCGTGTAAAAATGTGCAGCGACTCTGTGCTCTGGCTCTGCTGGAGGGAGGGTGTGTTTACCTGCGTGCAAAGAGCGAACGTGCGTGACTCTGACACGGAGAGCAGAGACGATGCGGAGACAGAAAAAGCTCAAGATGTGATCTGCCACCATTTAGAAAGGCTACTGACTTTAATAAAATGAACTGATAACACATACAGACATTTAATACTTTACTACATGCAGTGATGAAGGGGCGCTCCACCCCTCTGGATTATACTAGGGGAAACACTGAATCCTATTTGTTGGATGCAACAGAAACACAGGCTGAAGGACGTATCGCTAAGAAAAGGAAGAGAACGGAACGTGAACACTGTCTTGTTAGAGACAGCTTGGTGGGCTGTTTGAGCAGAAAAACCCAGATATTGATCTTTGTAGAAAGCCAACCATGGAACCCACAGAGTGCACTCTGCTTTTCGTGTTGGTTTCAGAGGAAGTGACGCGCCAGATGAGACATTTCATGATTGTAACGATCACCAAACGGGTATTTAGGAGATCAGACCATGTTTCCATCTACCATCAGACTCCACACCCACTCTATCTCAATGAGAAACAATGCTAAGCCAGATAAACCTTTAATCTAAGGCCCTTATGTCTGATCATTTTTTTAACCTGGCACACTGCAGTCCATGAAAATATCGGGGAGCTCAAGAGAAAGTTGAATAGAAGTTTGCCTTGCCCTGCAGCTGCTCTGGTGCCACGCTTTACTGGAAAGCAGACGTACCATTTTTTCTCTCTCCAGCTCAACCCTGTAGCGGTCCTGGAGTTCAGTGTGGGTCAGGAGGCGTTTTTTCTCTTCCTCTGCCGCCTTAGCCGCCGCTTCCTCCAGAGCCTGACCAGAAATAAAACAAACATGAAACCGGGGACAAGAGCTAAAAAAAAAAAAAAAAAAAAAAAAAAAACACAGAGTATATTTGCTGTTTAAACAGGACTTAATAAAGACACAGGAAGCTAGAAATGTAAAACATAACATTAGATTAAAACATTTAGGTGAACATCTCGTCTCTAAATTACCTGTGAAACTATCCTATGCATATTTGTGGGACCAGATGAAGTATTATATTAGTATGAAGATGACTTGTCTATATCATTCAACATGGAAAGCTATTACTATAGTGTTCATGCGCAAGCCGGAGGAAAAACGTCACATTTTTTTCCCCAATTCCATGGGGATTTTATGTAAATAAGATTCACCAAGCAGTGCGTCATTGTGAAGTGAGAGGAAACTAAAAACCCTTAAAAAAATCTAAAATTGTGGCTCGCATTTGTGTCCATCTTCTCTTTACCTTTAATTGCGTTTCTGGTGTGTTCAGGGTAATGAACACAGTTTTCCAGCGCTCACAGCATCTTGTGTCTAGGTCTAATGTCTAAAAGTTTAGTTTTGGTCTCATCGGACCACAGCACCTTCTTCCACGTTTCTGCTGTTACCCCTACATGGTCAGTGGGAAACTACAAGGAAGACTTCTTATGGTTTTTCTTTCAGCAATACCTTTTTTTCTCTTAACCTGAGCTGCGCAGGGGTTTTAGAGCGGGAACGTCACGCCGGCGTGAACTGCGCCCACAGCCACGGCGCAGCGAGAGACGGATTCTGGAGCTGGCGTGTGTCTGTTTGTGTCAGCCTGTGTGCTCCTTGTGCATTCATGCAGCCAGGTGAGACGGAGTTCTACACCTCAACGCCAGCCTGCTGTGCGTTCTCATACAGTCGTCCCACACAAAGGCCGGACTGTCCTCTTGTGTCCGTAAGATGACTGTAATGTGAAGTATTTCCGTCTGCCTGTGCGACCCACTGTTTGTCACCGTGATGCTGCTGCCTGCAGAATGCCCTCTAGTGTGCTGAGCTAACAAGCAAAGTCACAGAGGTCTAAGAAAGTTCTTCTGAGGTGCATCCCAGGTTATTTCCATGTATTTATAAAAAAAAAACAAATGTTGAAACTTTTTAGAGTTTTTAAGCCCACCAACATTTTAAGCCAAACGAGACCGTTGCGATTGATATTGTGATGACGGTTGCTATTTGGTATATTTATTTGCAGCAGTAAGTCGTTTCATTGTGTTTTTTTGTGCGGCTCTCCTATTCTCCGTCACTGCCATCCAGTCCAATCAAGGTCTGAACTTTGGAGACCTTGATCTTTTTCCTTGTTCAGCCCTTCTGTTGTAGATGTGCTAATAGGTTCGCCATCGCTGTCCCGATAATTGATCCAGTTTGAGTCAAGCTCCAGCTCTCAAACGGATGGTTTCACGTTTGAGTGCAGACTACTTTGTTACACAGAGGAGTTTATGATCGACCACGAGGTGCCCAGTTTCTGTGGCGGCAAAACAAGCCCAAATCATCACTGAACCATGCCCCCTTCACCATGCCTGACAATTGCTGTAAAGTATTTGTGCTAATATGTCTGGTTTTCACCCAACATGCGGCTGTGTGTTATGGTAACTTCCTGGTTAACCTATAGTATACCCTTAAATGGTTTCCACTTGTGGCCTCGTTTTACACGAACGGGCTTTGAAAGGCTTGGAAATAACCCTAAGGTCCTTTCCAGATTAACGGCTGGCAAGATTTGCTTCTTCTATGCGAGTGTCGTTCTTCCTTGACATTATGTTAGCACAAACTTGTTAGCTTCGGACCATGAGGGTGCCGAGAATTCTTTTATAGAGGGCTCACTTGCTGATAGTCACTTAAATCAACTGCATTTAATTAGCAACATGTGGCTGCTAATTTCCAAGCTGGATCCATCCTGGATTATCCATGTTGGTTTTATGTTTAATGAAGAATGACACTGTGGAGTTGGACATCATTTTTTTTTTCATTTCAAACTGAAGATGTACTTTATCTGTTTACCATTGTTGTCCTGTCTGCATTGCATCAACATTTAGCATACATTCTTAAAAGTGAAACATAAAACACCTGCGTTCAAATCCAACAGATCAAATCAGGTCTACATGCACAGTAGCTTATGTCTTTTAGAACAACTAAAGTAAGAGGAACAAAACATTGACATCTTTTGCCATGTGATCATTTTCAATTAGACTGGCTCTGAAATTGGTGCCTGTACAAGTGGGGGTGATTGGGCTGCCTATAGAAGTATTCAGAGGAAACCTTGGTGCTCATCATTTGCAAGGTAAAAACAAATTAAATAACTTTACTGTAGGGATACCAAGTGGAAGGGCTTTGGAGACTGATCTTGCGTCATCGGACACTACCCATGGGGTATAGAAGAAAGTTTTCAGAATAAGAACCTTCGGCTACCTGGGCTTTGCTTCAATTACCACAGTTGGATTTTGTGGCGACACCAAGCCCAGTTAACCGTGTTCCAGTTTGAAGTCCAAGCAGTATCTGATCATCCATATGCTCAGTGAATCGGCCAACCACTATTACCAATAAAAGCTAATAACATTGTATTTCTCTTCCATTTGGCATTTTAATACCAATCGCCACAGCAACACATTTAGTTGAGGAGGTCGTATGGTATTGTTAGCGTGAAAAAATTATTCCGGTACAAATTATCAAAAGTGCAGATAAACTGTCCACCCCCTTTTTTTTTTTACATTAGCTAGTGCTCTTTTATAGGCAAGGCAGCCATGTTGGATTTTGAGCTTGATGGTGATGAGTAAAAATGTCCTCTTCCAACAATCCCAAGGTGCGATAAGTTATTAGATCCCAACTGATAAGACATAAATATACCAATCTATTCAACCAAATGTGAAGTTTTTTACTGACGTGAACAATCTGGATTAAATTCCTGCGGTACGACCGTCATAAAATGTGTCAGGGTGGTGGTACTTGGGAAAACGCAGGTTCTACTCAATTGTCGAACGAATGACATCACCTTAATTGTTTTTTGTAAAGCTGACATTTCCTGTTCACCCCCCCCCTTTCTCTGACAGCAACATATAGGAAGAATGAGTCAACAACAGGTTTTGAAGCATTCCAGTCACCGCTGAGTGTTACTGCAGCCCGTCAGCGGCATCCACGGACAAGACGGTGACTCAGGTTTGAAACGGCAACAAAAAAAAGAAACATCTATAGAGGCTGATGTGACCTTAACAGCAACTACTCCCCCATGACTGATAAGGCTGATCTTTTGTTTCTATTCATGAGCAGCTGACCTAGTTTGATTGGGCGAAACAACAGCGAGTGTGTGTGTCTGAAACCAGCAGTGCATAACAAAGTAGCAAGCAATAAAGATAAGAGAGCCCTACAGATAAGCTGGTCCTTTTAGGCTGTGATTTAACTTGTGAGGAATGCTGCTCAATCAGTTTTGTGACTTCTTTAGCCTACAGCAGGTGAAGCGGTGTAGCTGGGACCCGAGTGTGTGGGAAACCAAGTTGTTATCGGAGGTCAGACGAACCCTGAAGCAGCGAGGAATTCAAAAACAAGAATTGTCAGCATCTTTCAACCATTCGTTTACAACTCCTCCGATGGCAGAACACAGCTTGGTAACGGAGAAAGTCAGGAGGGAAACTCCCACGTTGGTTAAGGTTTCAACCAGCGCAGCATCTGATCAGATGGAATCAGTCATTCAGTAGGTTTGCATATCGTTGTTTTGGTGTTTGCTGATCTAAGCAGAGCATGATGCTGACAGGACTGGCTCCATGCTTCATTTCACACAATCAAAAACTGCTTTCACAAAATCACCGCCTACCATGGACTGACTGGGCTTCCACCGCCATGATTCGTGGTTGTACTCTCATGTGGAAGGGACAAGAGTCAAAGTGAACAAAGAGCTGCTTGGGGACTAAGCTGACTGAAATCTGTTACATTTAGTGCAGCTACTATGCAGCAGTATCTTTCTACTGACCGTCTAGTACAAGGTCTACTAGCCTGGCCAGCCAGACTGACTTAAGCCGTTTATACGCCACCGTACCAGTGTGGTAAGGAGCTGCTAGAGCCCGATTTCAAAGGGGGGGCTAACAGGGTCGGGGTCAACAGGTTAGAACCAATCGGATAACTATGGATGTGACGCAGGCACAAGCACCAGGCGACGAAAATCTCTGTATTTATCTTGGCTGTTATGGTAGCAGAAAAGCGCTGCTGCATTATGGGTAATTCTACCGCTGAGAGTGACGCATCGTAAAGACCCGCCTCCCGCGCTGTGATTGGTCCGGTCTGTTTTGGGCCAGAGGGAATGGAGCATTACCAGACTGACTTACGCTGCGTGTAATTCAGTCTGGCTGCCCAGGCGACAGAGTTACTATCTGTTGTAGCATTACGCTAAACATTTGTTAGTACTATTTGCTGTGACACTGCAATAACAAAACATTACTAGCTTCAGCTGCCATGCCCTGTGCAGTAACAGTCGTGAAAAATCTGGACTTCTGAAATCTGATTCCGTTTCTCCTCTTTCTGGGTCAAAGTCCTTTGAAGTGCTTTGTAAAAATATTTTTAATATTAACAGGCTAACGGGTCAAACAGGTTGGAAACCTTTACTACTGGTAGCACTACATTCCTTAAAACTAGCAAGCGCTGCTTGCAAGGCCGCATATAGGGGTGGACACCAGGGGTCTCATTTATAACGCCAGTGTACACACACAATGGGGCCTGAAACGTGCATACGCCACATTCCATGCAAAAGTTGGGATCTATTTAAAAAAAAACTTGAGGGAGAACGTGCGGTCCTCATTGCAACTCTGACCCAGGCGTACGCTCATTTTGGAGACGGAAGAAAGATGAGACTGTATCGCTTATATCGAAAACGGTCTATGCGGCGTTAGAATTATACTTTTATGTTTTGCAGTAGGTTATTTTCCAGCTGTTTCTCATATTTATCTACAGCCGTTTGCTAAAACAAATATGCCTTTGAGACATTTGGGAGAAAGCTTTGATTCATGGATGCCTTTTTATAATTACTTTATGAAAGGAAAAACATAGAGATAAATATTGTATATCAGCATTGAGCCTAAAAATATTGAGTTATTATTTTTGGTCCATATCAGGCAGCCCTCATTCAAACCAGCCAGTCTGTATGGAAATACAAAAATGCCACAAATCATTTAATTAAAAAGTCCTAAAAATGTATATTCATACATTGTTATCTTAAATTATTAAAATATATTAATTTGCTGCAAACATAATAAATGCACTTGCTCACTCCACTTACAGATCAAAACACCCAGCAGTCCTATGACGACTGTAGAAAAGGTGATTGGCCGGCAGCTGACTTGCTGTGCAGGTAAACCAATCAGATGTGAGGGTTCTTATGTTGTTACAAACAGCAGCTCTTTAAATTATTTCATGATGTAAGTTAGCAGAGGAAGCAATATTTAGGAATTATGCTCCCTGTGCACCACTCAGTGCTGGCAACCCACTGCTCCCTAAAGGAGGGGCTAAACACTGAGACAAATTTTCCCCCTGTGGGACTATAAAGAGACATATTGAGTCATTTATCTTTGTTTATTAAAATGAGTGATAAATTTAGACTATTACAATATATTGAAGAATATTTAATGATTTATTTATCCTACATACCCAATTTTATTCAAATGATCACATATAACAATGTGTTTAATCACTTTGTGTCATTGCTGACTTTCTATGGCAGGAACATTATCTAGGACCAGTTCTAAAGAGGAAACTTATGGAGCAGATGGGAGGGAGAAGTAGGGAAGAGACAAAAGAAGAAAGGAGTTAAAATCTAGTGGCAATCAGTTCCTAAAATTGTAAATGTTAGTTTTCTACAGAATGCTGTGTGTTTGGCCCCATCTAGGATTATCAGTCCCAGGCCAAGGCCAGGCTGCCAGCTGGTCTGGCTACTTTATACCGACTTTATCACAAAATATGCCTTTTTCATCATCCTGACAACACTGCAGAGAAAACATGGAAAACAGCTGAACACGGGACAGATCAACACAGAAAGCGTCGCTCAGACAGGGAAACGACTGTTTAACATTACTGTATAACAACGGGCCTAGAGCTGCTTGTTGAATGTGTACACTTTAACTTCACTTCCTCTTTGTATTATTTATGTGGCCTTTATTCCTCTTACTCTTTTTTGCTTGATCATAAACCACATTCATGCAGTCGTTCTCACGAAGATATTAAACATTGTCCCAATGAGCACAGACCCTGACTTCCTCATTTATCCAAGTACAGTATATTCATCTAGCTGTTCTGTCAGTTCTGGGTACCTTTGGTATTATATGTTTGTGGTATCCTTAAGATGCTGTGCTTGCATGTTTCCTTTTTTTCCCTCCCATTTCATTTATTGCAATGTGCCCTTCAACTCCAACACAGTTCCAGAGATAACGACCCAGATGTCCGCTGACTGGACGGAGGGAATGCCTCATCCTTACCTTCCTCATGTTCTCCAGCTCATGCTGTTTGGCCTCGTTTGCTGTCTGCAGCTCCCTCATCCTCAGCTCCAGCTCCTCCTGCTCGGCCTGCTGCTTGAGCCGCAGATCTCGCCGCTTCTGTCGGGCTTCGCAGTGCGGCGCGGGCCGGCCCTGGCGCAGCAGGTTCACGCACGTCTGAATAGCTGAGAAGAACCAAAGGCACAAAAATCCGGTTTGGTGCCATGGGACCTCTGACCGTTTTAATTTAACAAAACGTGCGAAGTTACAGTTTACAGTGTCTAGCAGAAGCACTCTTGAACTTTTTCACACGTTTTTTTTTTTTACAAAATATCGCAAACTTATCACATAAGCCTTAGACTTCACTGTACTTTATGTGTCAGAAAACTAACACTGCACATCTCCCTGCATACAAAATCCTCACAGTGTTGGCAGCATCATGCAACGGATAGGCTTTTCTTCAGCAGAAAAAGGGAAGCTGCTCAGAGGTGTGCAAAGATGGATGGACAGAAATCCTGGAAAAAAACAGTTAAAGGCTGCACAAGACTTTAGAAGAGGCAGAAGAACACTTAGCAACAAGAACTACAGTGGGATAGTTTAGATGGTGCCACTTTAAAATAAGGTTTGCCTTATAGATGGCTAATAAACACTTTATAGATAATTAAAATATCTATAAACACTTTACAACTCATTCATAAGTGTTTATTATGTATCAATGGTGAGCAAGTGACAAACTGACCAGTTTCTTTCCAAATAGTGACCCTAATGAGGTCAACTATGCATTTCCTCTAGGGTTGCTCATGTTAAACACTTTAGAAGTTATGACTTTGTACGCATAAACCAGTCGGTTTTGTCTCTTGCTCACCCCTAATTAATGCATATTAAACACTAATGAATGAGTTACAAAGTGTTTACGGCTTAATTAATAACATATCTATAAACTATTCATTAGCCATCTATAAGGGGAGCCTTATTGTAAAGTGGTGCCGTTTAGATCAAAGTGTATTCCCGTAAAAATGGCCTAGTCAAAGTCCAGACCTAAACTGAATAGACAATCAGTGGTAACAGTTAAAAACTCGTGTTGAAAGACGATCTCCATTCAATTCTTCTGACCTTGAGGGATTTCACAAAGAGTACAAGGTTGGCAGAGACTTAACCCATAAGACACAGGGCGGCTGAATTAATATAAACGTTAAAAAAATCATTAGCAGTTTATTTACACTTTACAATTATGTGCTACTTTGTGCCCTGCATGTGTAATCCAATAAGGTTTGCATGAGCTGGACTTGCATTCCGCTACAGGAGAAACATGCAGAGGGAACACATTTTTTTTTACAACTCACCCTGGATCCACTCCTGCTTCTTCTTCTTGTCTGAGGCACTGATTTCAAAGCTTTTTTGAGACGACTTGATGAGGAAGAGGCACTTCTTTCCCTCTTTGTCTTGTAAAGACTGCAGTGGAAAGCAACAAACAAACGGTTCACCTGCTGATGACTTACATCCGTGCAGAAATATAACGGGTTAAATCGTGTAAAACCAGAATGTGAAAAAAGAAAACCTAACTTTATAATTGAATAAATCTTTAGGACCACTATATCAGTAAAATACCTACGCCTGATGTAGAAGGAAGCAGAACGAGCCAATTAAATTTTGAAAGTTTCTGTGGCATGATCTGTTTTAGATACTGTATTTCTGTGTTGTGGCTTGTTGATGTGAGTTCGTAGCACAAGGATAGTTTAAAAAAAAAAAAAACAGCAGTAAAAATGGGGGATACATGCCTCCACAGTGCAGCTTCCATCCAACGGGATGTCTCCTTTCTTCTCTGCGAGGTCCTCACCAACATAATATGAAATAAAGCCAGGCTTCAGCACGAACCAGCGCTCTGTCCAGTTCTTCCTCTTGTGACCTTTCTTCATCATATACCCCTACAAAAAGAAAAGAAAACCAAGAGAATACTCAGATGTTTTGGCCTTTTTTAGTGGTGGATGAAATAGAAAGTAAGAAGAAGAAAAAAAATGCTGATGCTGAAAAAAGTTCCATGCTTCTTATTTCATTTTAGTTTGTAACTAGATGTGTTGGACACATCAATATTTGATATACTATCACAAAGTTCACAAAACTACTGTAAAACTTGATATTTAGATTTACTCAGGTGCTGTGTATGATGAATGCTCCTTTGGGACTCGTTTTCAACTAACTCCAAAATGATTAGAAAACAGTTTTACTGTGAAAACGCTGTGAGGTGATCACAATGTCAGGGGACATTATTTAGTATAAGTAAGTTTCATTATTTAGTATAAGTTATGATTTAGTATAAGTTAGTTTAATTATTTAGTATTTAGTATAAGTTTAATTATTTATACCCCTGGCAGAGTTGCTTTAAAGGTAATGTTTACATCTATAAGTGGTCCAGCTTGAGTCCTGACTGGAATCAGATGGAGAATCTTCAGAGGTCCATAAAGATTACAAGGAAGTTTTCCAACTTTAAAAACTCAGAGCTCATCTCTAGAGATAAATTGTCAAAATGACAGAGGAAAATGCAAAATGCTGGTTAGCAATTATTAGAAGGCCTTGACTCCTGGAATGTCAATAGATATTTTTTTTATTGATAATCAAGACATGATTAAAAAAATTTCCAAGATGTCCTTATTTTAATTAAAATGTAAATGAAAACAAATAACTTGTTTATTTCACAAGAGACATGCTGTTTTATTATCCTTTGGAGACTTGTCTGTCGTCTTCTCTATTACAAACAACTTTCTTGGTTGAATGAAAATAATTATTCATCTGAATATGCAGGGGTATGAATAATTAGGAATAATTAGGCTTAACTGTGTGTAATTTATAAAGTGAAGCTGGTGTTATATAGACTGATCAGTTATCTGTTTATTGTATTTTTTTTTTTTAAATCATGACTAGATCATTCCTTTGGCAGCAATCAAAATAGACAAGTTAGTTTCCCTCATGTCAAATCCTAATAATGATTTCTAATCAACCAGACAGTAAAAAAAAAAGTGCAAAGGGCTTGAGTGTTGCCCACCTGTTTCAGCACATCCAGGATGAGCTCCTGGTAGACCTCGTTGATGCCCATGGACAGCGTCTGCTGGTCCATGCCCTTACTGAAGTGACCTGAACCCACCAGGGTGATGAGCTCCCAAACATTCAGGCACTGCTGCTTTGAGTTCAGCTGCAACTTCAAGTCCTCGAAACGTTCCTCCACCCAGCTTCCTCCCATCGCCTCCGTCCACTTACGCAAGAAGTACTCTATCTGTGAAAGAGCACAAATACGGGATATGGTAAAGCCCCCCAAAAACACAAGCCTTAGGCTTTAAGCTGCAAATAAGAAAGCACAAAAGGTGTTAAATTTCCCATCAGGACCTACGGCATCTTTAGGAGGACAGCTCCTCCCAATTTTTGGGTTTCTTTTACCCGAAAGAGAAGTTCAATTAAATTTTTCTTTTCAATTTTATTTATACAGTGCCAGTTCATAACAGGTCAACTACAAAAGTCAAATTCAATTAAATCATACACATTGGTAAAAACATTTCCTTTCTAAGGAAGCTCAGCAGATTGCGTCAAGTCTTGACAAGCAGCATTCACTACTGAAGGAGCGTAGAGCCGCATTGGAGAGTCATCAAATAATGCAAATTTGAGAACAGTAGAACTCAGTAGAGTGAGAAAAATATAGGCCCTGGTGTCCTTCAGTAGCCTAAGCCTATAGCAGCATAACCTATAGAGATAACTCAGGGTAACATGAGCCTCTCTAACTATAAGCTTTGTCAAAAAGGAAAGTTTTAAGATTAGTCTTAAAAGTAGACGGGGTGTCTGCTTCACAGACCAAAACTGGGAGTTGGTTCCACAGGAGAGGAGCCTGATAGCTAAAGGATCTGCCTCCCATTCTACTTTTAGAGACTCTAGGAACCAGCAGCAGACCTGCAGTCTGAGAGCGAAGTGCTCTGTTAGGAACATACGGGGTAATCAGAGCTCTGATATATGATGGAGCTTTGATTATGAAGGGCTTTATACGTTAGAAGAAGAATTTTAAATTCTATTCTTGATTTAACAGGAAGCCAATGAAGGGAAGCTAAAATTGGAGACATATGATCCCTCTTGTTGATTTTCATCAGAACTCTTGCTGCAGCATTTTGGATCAGCTGAAGACTTTGAACTGCATTTTGTGGACTTCCTGATAGTAAAGAATTACAATAGTCCAGCCTTGAAGTAACAAATGCATGGACTAGTTTTTCATTGTCACCCCTGGACAGAATATTTCTAATTTTGGCGATATTCCTGAGGTGAAAAAAGGAAACTCTGGAAACCTGTTTAACATGGGATTTAATTGACATGTCCTGGTAAAAAATAACACCAAGATTTTTTTAGGCCAATGTAATGCTATCCATCTTAAGTGATTGATTAAGAAGTTTATTTTTGAGGACTCTGGTTCAAACTTCTGTCTTGTTAGAATTTAAATGCATGAAATTTAAAGTCATCCAGCTTTTGATGTCACCAAGACATGACTGCAGTCGAAGTAATTGATTGGATTCATCAGGATTTATGGATAAATATAGCTGAGTATCATCAGCATAACAGTGGAAATTAATCCCATGCTGTCTGATAATTTTGCCAATCGGAAGCATATATATAGTAAAGAGAATTATCATTAACATGAACAAACTGGAATATGTCAGACAAATAAAATTTAAACCAGCCTAATACTTTCCCCTTAATCCCTACAGTATGCTCAAGTCTTTGTAGGAGAATATTGTGATCAACTGTGTCAAATGCAGCACTGAGATCTAACAGGACAAGTACAGACACAAGTCCATTATCTGAGGCCATGAGAATATCATTGGTGACCTTCACCAGAGCTGTTTCAGTGCTATGATGAGCTCTGAAGCCTGACTGAAACTCCTCAAATAGGTCATTACTTTGTAAGTGTTCACATAGTTGATTGGCAACTACTTTGCCAAGAATTTTAGATAGGAAAAGATTAGATATAGGTCTGTAATTGATTAACTCATCTAGATCAAGAGAAGATTTCTTAATTAAAGGTTTAATAAGAGTTAGTCTACATTAGCTGACTGCAGTGTTTAAATTGAAATTCCTCCAACAAAATAAATTTTCCTGTGAGTAAGCTCCAATGTTTGTTACACTCAACAGTAAATCTTCCACCATTTGTAGAAGAACAGGAAGCTGGAAACTTCCTTTTCTGCTCTTGAGCAACTGATGTTTGTAGCAGGCCAACTGGTGAAACAACTTAGTCTGCTAGCGTAAAATCCCGCTTTGTTTGCATAATTGCAAGAGGGTTGAAACAAACAAAAGCTTACTTCAATCAAAAAGAACTGAAGGGAGAAGTGAACCAGTTAATTTTTACTCGCTTCAAATGGTGCACACCAGCGACTTCCCCACAGTTCAGCCAGAAATCTGTCACTTTGCTAAAAGTGCTTCTCTGGTGTGAACATTGGTCAAAAACTTCCATACACTCATCATCAGCTCATATTCACTTGGGGTTTTCATCTTTTATTTTTAACGGTTTTCCAGGGTGGAATAAATATATAAGTTATTTTTTCCCCCAAAAAAAAACAAGAAGTGGGTGATTGGGTTTCTGTCCCTTACTACGAATAAAAATACTGTCTAATCCGTTGGGTATTTCACATTTTAAATCCTGGGTGGGAGGAAGAGAATGATCTTCACATTTCTATTCAATTTGTTGACATCTAAGTGATCAAATATATAAAGATCATGGATAGAGTAAACCTTCAAATGAAGAAAAGTTGGATCTTGTGTGCCAACCTCTTCCAATACTTTTAAACAAAATTACATTTTTGGGGGTTTTGTTGTTTTGTTAATAGATAGTAACAAGGAACCTAATGACTGACTTATTTTTATAGAAATCAGAAAGCTGGAAGTAAAAGTAACCCACAGACAGCAAAGAGATGCACATATTTTGTACATTATGGTAGCTCTAAGCAATAGGAAGGAGGTGGGGGGTCCTTTGAAATTTGACGCAGCAAATAAAAGTAATATAGATATAAAGGATTTACTGATTCCAGGCTATAATGGGTAAAAAATGTGAAATACTGCCACTGACAGCTAGCTAACTGCTTTTATTGATTCAACAAAAGTGAAACAAGAAGTTCAAACTAAGTTGAACCAAACCATAGAAAACCTCTTTACCAGAGTGGAAAATATAACATCATCCTTGGATTCATCTTTTATCTTGTTATCAGTATTAACATTTCAGTTACTAATACTGTATGCATTAAATAGTATCTGTGTTTTAATTTACAATAAAACGGTCTTTGTTTAATTAGTTTATATAAACATTACATATTATACATATTGTTCCAAAAGATAAAGGCATTGATTAATCTGTTCTTTGCATTTGTGATCAATTGCTACGGTTCATTTCTTTTTATTACTGCACCTTTAAACAACACAGAAATGTCGTAGAGACGAATGAGGCTCACTTTGGAACTTACCGTGTAGATATGCTATATCTTCTCAGTTTATTGCGCAAAATCATTTTCTGTCAGCAGAGAATTGGACTGGCTGCAGGAATTAAAAGTAATGCGGTGATCTAAGCTCCCTTTTAATGTTTTTAGTTACTTCAGAAATAAACTCTTTGATTTTCACCGAACCAAGCATCATTACTTTAACATCTTGATGCTAATCCAGCTAGAATCCAAAGAGGGTTCCTATTGTTTTCTATCATTGCCAGAGTTTTTAGGTCTGCCTGTATATCAGGTGAAAGTCCCTCTACTCTGGTCCTCAGAGGACCCTGCTGATGCTTGTTAGAGTAAAACCTCCACCTCCTGTCTTCCTGGGTGAATATAAGAATCGAGAGTTTTAAATTGTCATTGTGTAACCACAATGACATTTTTTAAACTATTTTATAAGTGATTAGCCATAACTTACTATCAGCCATTACATAAAAGCATGAAGTAATTTAAAAAGATGATTGAATGCAATTATTGTGTGCTGTTTAGTGGTAAATGCACTCCCTAATGCAACATGTGTACTGAAATAGTCTGTTTGATAATGAGCAAGTTTTATTTTTAGAGCATAACTTGAGCTTGTAGCTGTAGACAACTGTAGGCTCTGACAGTACTATTGCTAAAAACATTGATAATTTTATATATATATATATATATATATATATATATATATATATATATATATATATATATATATATATATATATATATATATATATATATATATATATATATGTCGTCACTTTTGCTTTCCAAAGAAATACCAAAAGTATTGTGCAAAAATGTTAAGGCCAAAGTTTCATAATCCGTCCACACTGGAACAAGAAGTGTTTATATAATTTGTCAATAGCACGTTCATGCCCAGAACAAATGCATGTCAATTTCTAACAGGAACTATGCTTCAGCTACCGTGTCCAGAAATAAATCCAGTTTAAAAAGAGGTGTCAAACTTATTCACGTTTATTACTCAGGTAGAAGTATAAATACTAGCGTTTAAAATACTTCTTAACTTTTTACACAAGTAAAAGTATAAAAGAACCGGTTACAAAACTACTAAGTACAAAAGTAAAAACAATAAAAAAAAAAAAAAAAAAAAAAAAAAAAAGCTGGACTGGACAACTAAATGTGTGTATTCAGGGCAGGTTTTGTAACAATTACCCTCATATGGTTGTGTGTATACAGTAGACAGAGTTGTCCAAATGAAGATTTAATCCAAGTGATTAAAAAAAGAAAAATAACTAATAATCCTGATTGATCAATTCCTGATATGTTCTTTCTCCAGTTCGTTAGCTAATGGCAACAGTGTCAAATATAACTTTTCATCCAAATATCTTGGAAAAATTTTTCAATATACAACCGGAGATGTACAAGAGTCCGCTCTTCTTGTCTTCCAACCTCCTCCCTACCTCTTGGTTGGCATATTTTGCTCACTCCCTGCTACAGATATCTTTATGCTAAGCTACAAAGGGCCGGTTCTAGGCACACAGATATGAGGGAGCAGGCAGAGCAATCGAATGATGCTCCAGCATTTTATGTAGTTTGTGATTTGTGTTTACTTCATGTAAATAGAGTAAGCGGTGTCCGACATCCGAAAGATGGATTGCACTTTAGTCTACCCCAATACCTGCCTAGCTTGGGGGTCCCATCTGAAGCCAACATTCCAGCTGGTAAAAATATCCATCTAAGTTTTAAAAACCAGCTGCATAACATATCTTGTAACTAATGTAACCCTAATAACTAACTATAACCTCAGAAAAATAAAAGATAATACAAATGATCATAAAAAAACGACCCAAAAAAACTCTTATGATGCTGTACTTTTGTATTTTGTTATCTCGCAACATTAATCCCTACTACAAAACGGTGATCGGGGGCAAACAGATCATTCTTTAGAGAAGGAGCGGAGAAGGCACAGAGATGACAAAGCTGCTTTTTTTGATTGAGGGGGAATGACTTTGTTTGGGGGGGGGGGGGGGGCAATAACCCCTCTCACCCCGGCGTAGAACCGGCCCTGTTCTTCTACGCTTTCTTCTTCTACTCAAGTTTTTTTGGAGTGGTTGGCAAACGACTTGGTTCAGTACCACATCCAACCACGAGCAAAATTTGTCTGGATAGTTTTTTTGTTTTGTTTTTTGATATAAAAATAAGGCGAAATAAAATAGAAGTAACAAGGTTGTTTTTAAAATGTAAAGAATAGGAAGTACAGATAATTGTATGAAAATGTAAAGGGTAGAAGTAAAAAAGTCGGCTAAAAATAATAAGACCAGTAAAGTAAGGTAGCAAAGTATCTGCACTGTGTTACTTGACACCTCTGAGCTTCAAATACCAAATAAATGCCTACTTATAGAGATTATCTCATCCGATAACTGTAGAAGTAAACAGTAATAGTCGGCCAGCATGAAACGATGATGCTGGAATATCTCAAATTATCCGCCTTTAAACTCAGTTTAAGGTCGGAGGTATAACTAAAAGACAGACAAAACTTCATCAACAACTGGTGGGAGGGGGGCGGTTGTTGTGGCTGAGCGACATGCACCTCCAGAGCTGAGCAATGATAACCATCAACAACTGAAAACTGACACGTAATGCTCCACAGGCGCTGTTTCACCCATGGTTTTCGCACGCATTCGCTCCACCATATGATGAACCGGTAAAATAGGAGCTGTATATTAAGCGAGAATCTGAATACTGTGTAATGCATGTGCCTCTCTTTATTCTGCTACCCCCCATAACGTCTAATCCGACCAAACCAACTCGATAAACAGAGTCCACCTGTCAACGTCCTATAGATACCAAGGGGCGGTTTTATTTTAGAGTACTAGTTCTTTTCAGAGTAGTCAGTTTCTTCTTTTTCTATCATGAATAATAACAGTGATAAAATATGTTGTGGTTAAAATAAGCCCCCCCCCCCTCACTTTCCTTCACTGCCGGGGCCGCTGCTGTGATGTAACCTCACCTCCTCAGTGACGATGCTCAGCGGGTATCTGTCCTCAGACAGGAAGTTGAATATGCACCATATCTTAAAGGCGTCGTCGCCGGAGATGAAGAGCTGTTTTTGATCCAGGTTCTTCCTGGAGCACAACGTCCAGCACATTTTATTGAACTCCTGGCGGTCAAAGTTATCCTTGGCCTGTTGCAGAGGGGGGAAGAAAAAGACAGCAGCGCCTGTGAGTTACGTGTCTGACAACAAGGAAGAACTTTTTGTTTTTTTTCCCCCACCAACAAAAACAGTTGATTGGAGGAAGGACAAAGGTAAAACAACCTGAGCTGGGCAAGATTTCCCCTACTGACATAAGCACATTCAGAACCTTGAACCTCACCTTTCCTTTTTTTCCTCTTTTTTTATTTATTTACAACCAACACACTGCAATGCATTTTATTTGGATCTAATGCAATAGGCCAGAAAAAAGTACTGCATAACCTTAGAATGCACTGAACGTGGTACATGGCTTTTATTCTTATCATTTTAACAAATAAAAGTCTGAAAAGTGTGAATTGCATTCCCATCCTGTCACATCCTGTCCTGTGGGTCATTTAATCATAGCATAACTTCAGCTTAGACCTCAGACGTTTATAAGGCAACTTTAAACATAAAAGAGTCAAAAGTGTGGCATGCACTCGTATTTCTTCCTCTTTACTCTGCCACCCCTACACAAAACCAGAGCAGTTAATTGCCTTGAGAAAAGTTACCTCAGCAATAAATACAGTCCATCTGTGGGATTCAATCTCCGTATAAATAAAACTGTTCCATGAAGTCATCAGAGGTAAGTTGGAGAACATTAGTAAACATGAAGATCGGGTCAGAGATAAAGTTGTGGAGATGTTTAAACTAGAATTTGGTTATATAACGATATCCCAAGTTTCAAAACATTTAATGGAGCTCTGTTCAACTCATTCATTTATAACGGGCAGAGTATGTCCCAACTGCATACCTACCGAGACATTAAAAAATAAATATGTATAAACGGTGGAAGGACAGCATTAATCAGAGAAGAAGCCAGGAGGCCTGTGTTACCAGTGGAGGAGCTGCAGAGATCCACAGCTCAGGTGGGAGAGACTGTCAAATGGACAACTCTAAGCTATTAGTCTATGGGTTCAAATTCCAGTCATATATTATGTGCTTGTAAATCAGAATGTGCCGTTGTAAATGAGTGTTTACACACTGTAAACCAAAATGCTTGAGAATTTTATCTTTGTGTTTCCATAGATAAGGATTCATGTGTTTACAAAAAGTGTAACATTCTGCTATGAGTTTCGACTTACAGTATTTTTTCGGACTATAAGGCACACTTAAAATCCTTAAATTGTCTCAAACATTGATGGTGCTCGTTATAATCCAGTGTGCACCTTATATATGATTAATGTTGTGCTTATTGACCGATTTTATGTGGTACAGTATGCTAAAAAATCTGTTAAAATGTGCAAGCTTGACTTTGGTTAGTAACGAAGCCGCTCCAGTCAATGGATGTTTGGAGCATTACGGTACGCTGTGTCACGGTACACTGAGCTGCCCACAAGACTGCCTGACTGTAATGTCGAAACTAGAAGTGCATTCATGTGAAGGTCCCCACGTCCTCGGGTCTACTTCACTCCACGGAGGTCCGCGCATGCTTGAGGTCTAATCAAGGCGGACTCTGTGCATTCAGGTATGTGCAGAGCCTAAATTTCTATGACCTCGTACACGGTGTAACACTTAAAACATCTAGGAGGCGAGAGGTATTTACATCCAACTGTTTTATATGTGACACCAAGCTTGATACACTGAGGGGCAGTCACAAGGAATTGTAATAAACCTAGTAAGGTAATCCAATATAAAAGTTACGCTTATTTTGGCCTTATGTTAGAAACATATGTCCTCTCAACAGGGACGGATAGAAAGCTGTGTACGTGAAGGGGCGGAGTGATAGTACACAGTTGGTAAGAATTTTTAGTGCACCTTATAATCCGGTGCACCTTATGATCAGAAAAATATGGCACTAGTATGAATCTTGACCAGAATTTTCTCCTTCTCAGCTGATTGGTCAATGCCATGTCACTCAAAGATTTAAGAATCCAATTAGAAAACACATGGATTTGGCTGTCGCCGCTGCACAAAACTGAGCTCCAAGTCCTGGAAGAGTGGTGCGTGTTAAAGATGGAGTGACGGCGATCTGGTTTCAAGACTGGATTATCAACAAATATTTATTTGAAAAATGGTTTTGCTTTTGTTTAATTATCTCTTAGGAGTTGTTGGGGGAAAGCCTTTTTTATTCAAAACAGGTTGCTAGTTTCATCGGGTACAAGCCTGTTATTCAATATTTTGCTCAGCTGAACTTTGAATGGTACAATAAAAATTAAGATTGATTGCCTCTGTGATTAATTGTGGGAAAACAAGCATGGAGACTGACGCAGAAATATTAGCAAGGTGTAAACACACAGGAATGCTGAATGGTTTGATTATAGGAGATGCGGTAAGTGTTTAAGCTTGGGAAGATCTGTGACAAGAATCAGAAATGAGTATTTTCTTAAGACAGTTTTTGTTTTTACATTCCAGAGTGAAGTGGGTAGAACGCTCTTGAAAAGGTATTGAATTGGTGCTGCAGAGGGAAATGTTTTCTTAGAGCCGGTGAAAAGTAACGTCTCCATGGAGACTGTTGGCAAGGCTGACTGGGCAGTCTTGTGGGACAGAAGCACAACTTATCCTGCAGGCTTCCTGTCTGCTAAATAAGTCCTGGCTAAAACTCTACTAACCATCCTGAACCTGAGTTGAAACTTCTAGCCAAACTGCTGCTCTGAAACTGCTGCAAAATAGAGATTTAAGCAGCAGGAGGTGTACAGTATAGCATGCCTCAGGTTATCTAATCTCAGTAGACAGTATCAGAGTTTATTTATCTAACCCAAATAACTATAAAAAAAAAAAACTTTCCAGGTAAGCTAGGCGTGTGGCACTAACATGAGAAAGTCTTTAAAGAGCGCTCTCCTGCAAAAACACTCATTGTAAAAAGAAAGTAACGCTCCCTTTCCCCAGTTTTTATTTACCTAATTGTTTAAATTTAACCTGAAGAGTACAACACACCATCCCATGACACCATCATTATCGATTAATTATAAATGAAGCCAAAACTGCAAGGTGGCAGAGCTGTTGGCGCCGTTGCTTCACTTCAAGAAGGTCCAGGGATTTCCTCCCAAAGCCGTACGTCTCTCCTTGCCCAATTCTATCTATTCAAAGCCAACTACACACCGGTTCTAGAAGCAGCTTTTGTAGGAATAGCTGGAAGTAGCTATTTTCAGCCCTTTTTTTTTTCCTACGCTTGTCCTGTCACAGGATTTCCAGTATACCATATAGAGAAGCTAGTTGCCTACATATTACCAGGGCAGGTTTACGCTTTAAAAAAAAAAAAGATATCTCAAAATGGTATCCTAATTGTGTGACTGACTATATTCAATCAAGATTTCAGCATCACATAAGGCAGAAAACACCAGATGGCTGCAGCAATCCCAGGTAGAGACACAAAGGGCATCACCCCAGGACAGCCACATCCACCCCCGCCACAGAGCTCGGTTGTCAGTTCATGTGTTTCCAACAACATTTTTTAATGCACATTTTGAAGTATCGCATTAGACAAGGTTGATGCAAATGGCAAAATTGAAAATATCTCTTTCAATTTTGCAAAAAAAAAAACAAGTTATTGCGCTCGTTTGAGGTGATTTTGGGATTTAGTGAAAAAGACAATGCGCAAAACGGGAGATGGAAACACATTTGCTGAATAAGTTCTGACATAAACATTTACCTCAAATGACCGATCAACTCTTCCCACCATCGGCATCCTCCCGGATATTCCCATACCGCATTTCTTTCTTTGTCTCCGGACTGCATGTAACATCGCCAATACTAGCTAAAACATGAATAATTTGCATTTCCCTTTTTGCGACGTTTTAAACCTTCACTCAAAATTCGTATGACAATTGGATGGAAACGTGGCTAGTGAAGCGCAGGGACAGCACCCCCCATACCAAGAAGGCAGCGGTTGAGACGGAGGGTACCAACAGGAAATATCACAACGTATCTATTTTGCTTTTTTGCAGTTTTCTAATGACCACACCCATAAAGCAGCTGGCTAAAAACATCTGCCAGCTTTCCTAACACATAAGCACTTTATATAGAACAAACCAACGAAGCACCATGGACAAGGCTGCTGCTGAGTTTAACTGGTTTCAGAGGATGGAGTCTGAAGGGAAGGAAGATGGGAGCATGTACTTAGTGATGCAAAACAAGGAAGAGGAGCAGGTAGAAGAGATCCAAGCACATCACATCTAATATAATCAAGCATGGAGTCATCAAAGCTCCCTGTCACTGAATCTTTAGCCAAACATTTGGTACAATTAAAGAAACGTTACAGACAGCTGCAGACTGTAAGACAGAGTGTGGAATACCTGTATATCATGTATCTTTCACTTCATGCTACATAGCCCCCCCCTCATAGGTGATGCCTGGGAAACTATTCCCTCCTACAGTCACTGAAAGTCCACTTGATATTAAACTTGCATTTATTTCTGTCGTTAGAATAAAATATATTCCTGAGGGCTGTTTCACAAAAGCAGAATTTAGAAATCCAGGGTAAGAGATAAAGCTTGACCAGCGTGATCAGTGCATCCCGGTTTTATCCTTTTGACAGAGGCCAATCCAGGCTCAGGATGTCTGACTCTGTCAAGCCAGGTTTAAGTAATTCAGGTAAATGCCAGCCCACGTTTTTTTTTTTTCAGGAGACCATGAGGTTGATCACAGATTCAATGATGCTACAATGGATAAGCTGCGTGCATCATAAGTTTAAATCAAAGGAGCGACATCTTTTGATGAAGACTTATAAGGAGTTGAAGCGAGACCAAATCCAGGATATCTGGAAAATCCTGGCTTAATCTGCTATCTTGGTTTTGTAACAAACAGTCCTCAGTTTTCTTTAACTAACATTTCTGACTTCCTTGTTCTGACCCAAGTATATAACTATGAATAAATACTTTCAGCAGTCTTGGTTTTGTGTCGTGCTTGATTAATTTATTTTTGTATAAATCACAGCAATCTTACATAAAGTCAAATGTCCAACTCTGTCTCAGGTTATGCACATTAGTTCCTGAGCTGCTGAAAGAAAAGTGTTCAGAACAATCATGGATAACTTTTCTAACAAATAAATAAAAAGAAAACAATAAAAATAATTTTTTTGTGCTTGATTTGTGAAGAAACTAGCATGTTCTGCTAATTGGGAGTGTGGTTGTGCTCACTGTGTGAAGTGTTTTGAAACCAAAGCTTTGAAAGCAATCTTAGAAACCTGTAAAGGAGCTTGTCCTTTTGCACAGTGGCTGTTAAATTATATTAAGTATATGCATCATTTAGGATATGTTAGTTTTCTCATTGGGTGTGCCTGTGACGACTGCACAACAAATCAGGAGCAAGTTGACCAAAAGCCATGGATATGTCTTCAAAAGAAGGTCATTACACTTTTTTCCTGCTTGGTTCATTTCATTCTAAAAACTCTCAAATATCCTTGAATGATTGCCACATTCAGTTTTTGTGCTCAAGTAACAGCTGCACTGAAGTAGAGAGGACTGCTCAGGATCTGATGCAACTGGCCGATGTGCTAATTTAGGGTAAACGTCTGTGTGGAAACCTGTGCTGGATGTTAAAATGACACTCCACCCAGAAATCCACCACGAACCTAACCCCAGAAAGCTTGACTAGGAAGCATTCCAAATGTGTTCACTATTAAATCATAGATCTATGGTATATTTGCATTTCTAAAAGCTGAAGACAGCCATGGCAGAGATGATTTAACCAACACTTGTCTTTTCTTCGTACAACGCTTTGGTCAGCGTGGTCTCACGTGTTACATGCAGCGTGTCAGGCAGATAAATGAACATGTTTCAACACCCTCCAGCAGACATTCCCCAAACCACACCTAAAACAATGTGTTATCTTGTCACTGGACGTATGGTAATTTTCCGAGGCAATGCAAAAAAAAAAACAAAAAAAAAAAAAACAGTGTTTCATGTCAACACGTGACGTAACCACATGAATTTAATGGGATCCTTAAGCCGTGCACTAAGACATGGAAACATTTGTGTGGTGTCAGCTTTCCAGACAAACAGCTAACCGAGCCTGAGGCAAACTGTGACCTGTCATTCTTGCATAATGAAGCTGTGCATCATCATTTCACGTTTCCCTTTTGAGTTAACGTCGCCATTAACTCCATGAATCGCAAGGTCTACTCTAGGCCCTGAGGAAGCTTCATCACAGGTGCCATCTGCCTCAGTGGGGTCAGCATACAGACATTAAACTGATATCCATCTTCCCTGAGAAACTGCTTAGGATTTCCCCTTTACATTGGTGCCCTTTAAGGTAAATTCCTCTGACAAAGGAACAATACAGGAGGGACCTGAGGCTTCTGAGTGGAGGTTTTTAAGGCCAAAACAACAGCTATACCAGAAACCCCTAAAGGAGAATTTGCGGCCAATACTTTGTGGTCTTAAGCCAAGCTCGCATCAGGACAATGATCCAGAGCACGCCAGCAAGGCCACAAAGCCCAACATTAAAGATTGCAAGAATGATCAACTTAGTTTTTGCTTTCTTTAGGAGTATTAAACAACCAAAAAAATATTTTTTACTGGGCTCTGTAAATTCAGACATGTCCTATGCTGATGGGACTGTCATTTTTAATGTGAAGCACATTAGAAGCTACGGTTCTCCCTTCGAATCTGAGACAGCTGACATGACGTTCAACATGGCTGGTTTTTCGTAGAGCTACAAAGCTCTTGCAAAGTCACTTCTAAATCCTCCAGCTATCTTTCAATGCTCTAAACGATAGATTTAGGAGTGGAGGGAGTAAAGAAAAATGACTAGTGCTGAGAAAAAGACACTTTCCGTAGTAAACATTGTGTCATATTTCAGAAATAATCCATCTAGGTACCAGACTACCTGACAGTAAACACTACTGTAGAGTCCTTTAAATGTGTGCAGGGGACGGCGCTGATCTTCAGGTGGAAGAGTGTCTGTATCGTCCATGTGGGCTGGACTGAATCAGCAGAGCGCGGTTGCAGCAAGACCGACGAGGAGGTACCTGACGTTGTGAAAGAGGAATGTGTTACAAAGAGCGAGTCTTCGTAAACCATCTGTGTGTTGTTGCGTGTCCTGTTTGTCTCTCTCCTCCTGGCTCACTGTCAGATCGTTACCGGTGTAACCAAGCTGACGGCAAGTCAATTAAACCTTCAGCCCGCCATCAAATAATAAGCCCTGGGAGAAGACGCGGTAACAGAAGTGATAGGAGAGCAGGAACCGCCCAGGATGGCTTTGTCCATCAACACGTCCTGTATCAGACTGGGAGGTAACACGAATGGAAATACCACCGCTTAACTTTAGAGTGAGAAGATGACGTCAGTGGCCCCGTACTAAACGCAGCATTTCCAGTGACATTACTATTTCAGTTGCTGGGGAAGATTCTCAGTCATCCAGGTCCTGATCAAACCAAAAAAAGGTTAAAAACAAACAAACAAATAACTGGACTTCTATTCTGAAGCTGAAGACGTTTCACTTCCCAGTGTGGACTTCCCAGCTCTATAGACCTGCCGGCGAGGCCTCATCAGAGCTCAGATCTGCATCCAGATTAACCCGGAACTGATCGCCCCGCACAATGGAGTCATTAGACTCATCGTTTGCCTGGCTCCCAGGAGAAATGTTGTGATCACATGGATGTGATCACAACATTTCTACATGACATGTGGCAAACCTGTCCTGTTGTCACTTGGTTTTAACGACTGTCCTGACTGCCACTACTTGGTACCGGCCAGATTTATGGAACGCATGGCAGCCGCCACGCCCACATGTTCTCCCACCTGAGCTGTGGTTCTCTGTGGCTCCCCCAGTGTTATCATGTGCCTATTCGCTGCTACTCTGCATAATGATCCGTGTTTCTTTTCCTCATCCTATTATTGATTCTTGTTTTTTAGTGTGCTGTAACTACGTTTTGCTTTAGGGTTAAAAGGCAAAGGTGTGACGTCCTGCCGAGTGGTCACTCCAGTCCAAAAACGTGTATATGTCTCTCTCTCTCTCTCCTTTATTCTGCGACATGTGACTAAGGATGATGCACTTCTCCCATCTTCCTCTTTTCTTGCATCCATCAAAGCACACATGGATGCAGTTTCTCCGGCCGTCAGTTCTAGACAAATGTTACACACTTTTTGTTCTCTTGCTTTGGAAAATCTGGTTCAAACGTAGGCCCATTCAATACAATTTCCTTATACGACTAGGTGGAGTTTCCTCAGCAGTTGAATGCTTTGACAGCCACCCCCCACCCCCACCCCTTCCACTCTGTCCACAGGCTGTGTGGACAAATACATGCAATGTTGCATGTCAGGAAGGAGAGGAGGATTTTTTTTTTTTTTTAACTCTAACGTGTTGTCATATCACTTCTAACACTAAAGTCAGGCCGGATTTGGTGATAACGCTCTTTAACCTGGTAAATAATCCAACACATCCAGAGTCCAGTGTTGCTTGAATATGCGAGTACAGTTCTTGGGGAAGTTTATTTGTGCTGAAGGACGCTAAAGAGCGTTTCCTTTTGCTCTGAATGTTACGCTGGGGTTACCCTCCCACAACGAGCCCACAGACTTAATGCGCATTTGGTCAGAGAGCAATAACGGAAACCCAACTAAATATCCATTTCAACTAAGTGACTTTCTCACAGACTTCACACAATAAACTGTTTCAGATTTAGAAGCTGAAAAACGAGTTGGACGACTTGTTTTTTGATCACCTGATACTAAAAGGAACAAGGAATTAATGAAAGAAAAAGAATTCCCGAAGTTACTGACAGTGTGTAGTTAGTTGGCATCAATGCCAGACCTGATAGTAACCCAAATGATTTAAAGAGACCAGAGGAAACTGCCAAAGTACAATAAATGTTATCCCTACGGCAACAGCAAATATATCAGTTAGTCGGATTATCGATTAAACACAAGGTCCTGCTAAAGCACTCATATAGATTGAGCTTTTACGATATATACCAACAATGGCCAGAGCCACAATGCAGGGGTTTAATATTTGTGGCAATTCAGGTTTGATACGTGGCGAAGAAAAACAGAGAAAGACTCGCAGCTTAAATCGGCAGCACAAGTGCCAACTCAGGAGGGTTGACTACAAATGTAAGCGACACTTTATAGATTTTTATTAGTTAAAAGAAAATGAAAAACATGTCTAATTTTCCATTTACCTCAATTGTGCTTCCTGTCAAGCACGGGGTGACCAGAGTGTTGCAGCTTTTGTTTTTATTTTTATTTTTAAAGTGCGAATCATGTACAGTAAAGGCGTAAGGATTTATCTTAATGTTCACATTTCTATTTCTATTTAGAAAGCGAGAAATGAAGTTCTGGTTTTTGCTGACCTGAAACTGACTAGACTACAAATGGCATTTTCTTACCATAACTGATGAAATGCTACATACATACAAAATAAAAACCCTCCACTCCATCCTTTAAAAAAATTAAAGGCTTCAAAACAGTTAAATTTTTCATCATACCGTTCCAACGGCTTACAGCCATTTTGATGAAAAGTCAGAAATTTGGAGGATTGGCGAGAGTTTTCTCCAGCTGTATGGAGCGAAGCGCGGCACAGCTCTGCCATTTATTGCTGTAAACTGCCTGTCAGCAGCTGAAGGCTACTTCACTTCCCTTGTTTTAGAAAAAGAAAACAAATTCGTTTTTATGGGTATGTGCGTGATCATAAAGAACATGGCCAATGGTGGAGATTAAAGGAGTCCCACCTATCCCCTTTATTAAGGTAGCACAGTTTAAAAAGAAACATGGGCAAGCTATGAGGAGAGTGTTCACTAAACAGCCAACCGCAATCAGGCTGCCGGAGCGGATAGCCTGACTATTTAACCAACACCGGCTTGTCATACTTGTGCTACTCTAAAACAGCTGAATGGGAAAAGAGTTTCATATTATGTGCGACAACTATATTTACTCAAAAACTAATACTTCAGTTACAGACTTCCGCATCCTAGGTGCGCAAAGGAGCGTTATAGCAGATCCTTCCTCCCAGCAGCTGTTAGACCTTATATCCATCGCTGCTCGCAACAAAACTCAATGAGGTGTTTACATCCCTGCTGTTATTAGCACCTTTTATTTCCATTCTTGCAACTATATAGCTATATAAGTTCAGTCCATTTACCATTTACTCTGTATGTTTTGTTTTTTTTTTGCAAAAATAAATACACATACACATTTAGTAATTTTTTTTACTACCTACTCAGTCTTTGTGTTAACACTGTGAGATTGTGGTATTTTTATTAAAGGTAAACAGTGAGCATCTCAAATTGGCCTATGGTTAGTGAGATCAGAATTAAGCACATGGTTAGCTTACATATTATGACAAATGCACTTCAGTCAAACTTAGGTTTTCAGCAGGATTAGCAATAAAACCTGAGATCACATGTTTTTTGGTGGGTTTTTTGTTAATAAGTTGAGATTTAAGTATTGGGAAAAGTCAAAGAGAAAATGATCTCCCTGGCATAATAGAGATATTACTAATACAATACACAGCCTAATGCACAGTGTAAAATGAGCTACAGTCACAGAAATGTACGCTGACTGGATGATGACAGCCCAGCCCAAACTGCCTTAGCGATCAGAAATGTATGCTGTGTTTGGTTTGTCTCTTCTGGGCTACTGTAGTAGCATGTTTGGTTAACATACAACCCTCAGAAGATGTTTTTCTTTTATTTAGTTTAGCACATTTCTACATTATAATAAGAGCTGGTTCCGCAGCAGCTCCCATTTACAGTAACCCCTTGGTATGACATCACAGAACAGAAAGAAAAGGCTTTTTCAGAACACTCAGCTGAATGGATACCAAAGGCCTTTTCATGTTGAGACTGCGTGATGACGCCATCGTACAGGGGGCGGGCGGATTAATGAGGAAGGTCAGTGTTTAGCTGTCAGGACAACGAGCAACAGACACACACACGGATGACACCATCACAGCTAGCAGCTCATTCAACGTATATAGCTCGCTAACCGAGAAACACTTTCACACTTCCAAAAGTAAAAGCCAACCCGTTTCATGCTCTAGTGTCATCTAAACACAGAACACCGAAAATAAATAAATAAACGACGGTAGGTTGATACCAAAAAGGTATGAAAAAGGATCATGTTTGAAACAGCATCAGTGGGAATTTCCCCTAAACCGCTGCAGGCTGTGGCAGTTTTACATTAAGAGAGAACGTCACGTAACAATGTTCCAAGTTCCTGGTATTTACACATTTAAAACTAGACTGTGTAAAACGAACAATTTCATTTGATTTAAAACAGAAAAGCAACCAGTGTTCCCACTGATCCTGGCTTTATCTTTACCTATCTTAGTATTACAGTAACTTTCCCCATACACATTTATTATCATTGGCTTTATTATGTGAATCTGATTCATAGACTTAAATCAAACGCCTGTTAAATGAAGCAACTCATTTATAGTGACTACAGTTTTTGCTGTGGCTGACCGCAGCACTACTCCAAGTTCCATAAAGCTGGAGAAAACTCTAAATTACGCCGGCTCTTCCCCTGGCAGAACACAAAAATATAAGCAATTCTGAAACTGTAACTGTGTCTAAAAGGCAACAAGTGATTGACTGATGCTTTCAGTTTAAAATACTGATAAATTAAAGATAGAAAAAAATACACACGCTGAAAATCCATCAAGCAAAGACATATAGGACATGCCCTCAGGCCCAAAGAGTCACAACAATCAGGCTGTTGTGGCTTTCTTAGTAGAGCTAAGAATGTTATATTTATATTGAGTTGTATTCAACAACCTACTGCCCCAGTTTATGTGCTGCTATCAATTCATCGGTTCTGCTCTTCTCACAGGGCAACATTTTCTTCACGTGCAGCTAAAAAGTTACAGAACAGACTGCTATCTCAAAGTCAATCTTTTTTTTTTCTTCCTTTTTTAACGGCGTTCCTCCAAAACAATGGTCTAACAGTGCGAACATTTGGATTATACATACAACATAAAGCTTAATAACCTGAACAACACTTCCACTTGCAGGGCTTTAAGTGGGACGTTTCAGGCTAGTGGTGACCATGCGTGCTGCATGCTGTGTGCTGACTCACCTTATCCAGGATGAACTTGTTGAGGTACGGCATGTAGCCCTGATTGGACACCGGACCCTCGTCATCGTCCTTAAAGTGCTCTTCCAGTGCCACCGGGTCATGTGGGATGCCTAACACTGTGCATAGGTTATGGGAAAGCACCTGAAAGCAGAGCAAACGCGCCCATGTCAAGCGGGTGATAACATATACTTTGCACAGATAATCAACAAAACCTTATTTCAGTTATATTTTTTTACTGTAACAATGCTTCAATGCAATAGATCTTACTTCTTTGGACATTGTGTTTGTTTCCCCTCAAATGGCACCACATTTGTTGGGAAAATCCACATTTGGTTTGAGTGGCAAACTAGAGTATGTCGGTTGCTCCATTAAAACAAGAAACTTTGCAAATACTGTCTACCCGCGCAAAACATATCTCTGTTATTGACTGTTGTTTGCTGTTGTTTATTGGATGGGATGATTGAGGCTTGAATAAACGGGTTCTTCCAAATGTGACAACTATAACAGAGGGTTGTGTTGGAGAACCTGGCAACCATTCCTCTGCTGCTCACCAGCTTGGTCACAGCGATGGCATGTTGGCGGATGAGTTACAAACCCTAAGATTGAAGATGTTGAAGTGCTAAAACTAACCGAAAGAATTATTTTGTGACTTTTTTTTTTACCTGCTGTACAAAATCTGATAAAATTTGACAAATTAGTCAGATTTTCTGTAGGAAAGGGATGTTTAAATCATTGTAGATCCAGACGTTTAAAACAGTTTTGGTCAATTGCCTTTTTAAAAGATCGTCAGCCTGTCTGCAAATTATTTTTGCCTTCATTGAAAAAAAAACAACCTACTGATTTATTTTTGGTCTAGCAATATAAGAACGGGATCTGGATCAGTATTCATTTGAAAACGCTTCCTGTGTTTAGCTGGTTTAAATAAATGAATAAGCAGAGTTTAACGCACAAAAGTCTGATTTGAATGAAAACTGTTTGATAGATGCTGTTCTATTTACGATGAAATTACAGAGAATTGAATAAGTATGCTTATTAAAAGATGAATGCTTTGTATTTTACCTAACATTTCCAATTATAAGATTTTAACTTGTCTGTAATAATTTTGCTCCAAAAACAAAAATAAAAAGGTCAGCCACTTATGCTGATGCACCACATCTTTCTTGGAATGAAGTTCTCAAAAAAAAAACTTTCCCATTGTGAAAAAGTTCAACATTTTGGTCACTCATTTCAGAAAACGAAATTTATCTATTATACAGATTCATTACGCATCAGGTGAAATATTTCAATCCTTTATTTCTTGTAACTTGTGGTTTATAGACAACCAAAGCCCAAAAATGTATCGGAAAATTAGAATATTTCATAAGATCAATAAAAATGGGTGATTTTTTAAGGATGTTCATTTCCGTGTTCTGTGCTCCTTTTGCACGACTTCCTGCATTAATGGCATGGACGTTGTTGTGTGGTTCTGCTGAGGTGTTCAGAACGGTTGCTTTGATAGCAGCCTTCAGGTCATCTGCCTTGTTGGCTCTGGTGTCTCTCATCTTCCTCTTGACACTCCGTAGATTCTCTGTGGGGTTCAGGTCAGGCCAGTGTGCCGGCCAATCAAACACGGTACCACCAGGGTCACTGAAGCAGCTTCTGGTACCTTTCTGGGCTGGCACCAAGTAAAATGAGAAAATATAATCAGCATCTCTGTAAAGTTGGTCAACAGAAGGGAGCATGAAGTGCTCTAAAGGTTCCTGGCAGATGTCTCCAATGGCTGTAAATTTCAGAGCAACCCCAGTAGAAGAAACGGCACCATAAGCCACCGTTGACTGTGGAAACTTCACACTGGACTTCAAGAACATGGATTCTTTGCATCTTCCGTCTTCCTCCAGACGCTGGGACCTTGATTTCAAAATGAAACACTAACTTTAGTTTCATTTGAAAAAAAATTACTTTGGACCATTGAGGACCATTGAGCAACAGTCCAGTTCTTTTTCTCCTTAGCCCGGGTGAGAAGCTTCTGATCTCGTCTCTGGTTCAGGGTAGGATCCATCTGGGTGTAGGCTCTCTTGAGGTACTCTCTCCAGCCTCAGTCAACTCCACAAATTCTTCTCGCTGGACAATGCTTGACCTTGGTTTAGATTTTCTTTTTGCTTGACGATCCTCTGAAAGCCGCGGTCTTCCCCATGATTGTCCGTCAGCCTACTGAGCAGAAGTTATTCCGAGGTGGTTCGTGGAGTCCACAATCGACAGATACCCGGTCGACGGATTTTTTCACCCGAGCCGTTTTCCATTTTCACTTGATGGACAGAACAGTTCACCACTAGATTTCCCCACCCAGCACTGCAGGAAATGTCTCCAGGACTTCCTCCCTAATGTGTGCCTGGTGTTCCCTGGTCTGCGCGATGCCTTTTGTTCACCAATGTTCTCTAACAAAACTCTGCACAGAACAGCCGGCTTTCTGCTGATGTTAATCACATTTGGACTCTCTAAAAACTAGTTGTGCCGGAGTTTTTTTTTTTGTTGTTTTTTTTTTTTTGCTTTTTCTTAATTAGCAAAACAACACCATTTATATAAAAAGGAAAGCCATGAATTCTTTGCCGTCTTCTTTACAATTATTCACGGCTTTGTGTGTATTTGACCTGAATCTGTGGCTAATGTCACGTACTTCTGCGTCATACGGGAGACGTTTTATTTATTCCAAGTTACTTTTTGGTGATGGCATGTGACTGTGTTCAAAAAGTGAAAGAGCAAGTTGCTCTAGCAAAACCATGGTCTACAGACTTTTCAGAAATGCAATCAGCTGCAGTTCCTGTGGTGCAGATTAGAGCCCAGGTGGCTCTGGGGAGACTTTAACCAAGACAATGCTATGCAAAAGGATTTATACCTTACCCCATTAGTATCAGCATTAATGTATTTAGTGGAGTTTTTTTTTTTTGTGACAGACCAACATAATGCAGCGTACTACCGTAAAGCAGAAGTTAAAGACACATGGCTTTCAAATAAAAGTCTGAAAAGTGTGTGGTTTGCATTTCTATCTACTCCCCCCCCCTCCTCCCCCCTGGGAAATTACTCTTCAATGCAGTTACAGCTCCAACTGTTCTGGAGTCTGTCTAGAAATCATTGCCTGTTATTTACAAAATCCAGCAACGATTAGATGAGAAGCATCTATGAACCACAACATTCAAGTCTTGCAACAAACTCTCAGTTACATTTAGGTCTGGGCTTTGACTAGACCATTCTTGCATTCTTACTTTAAGAGCCTTTTGTGAGGACAGCTAGAATGATCCAATCAACCCTGAACAAGTAGAGGGAGAGGGGGAGGGGGGGGGCATCTCCACACCATGATGCTTAGTGTGTTCAAGGTGAAAACAACTGACATGTATGTAACTATGTTCAGCTTCGGTCTGGTGTGACCAGAGCGCCTTCTGCCACATGTTTGCTGTGGCACACTGGACTTTGTGATTAAAACTCAGGGGCTGCACCAGTAGGCCATAAAATGGGTCATGTGACCTAAATGTGGACATCAGTGTAGTGAAACTGAGATGCGGTGTAACCAATTTAACCCCATTAAAAGGCAGCTCTACATATTTCACAACACAAGAACCTAGTCCATCATGGCCGTGCACTTTTTTTTCCCTCTTTCTTCAGAATCCCAGCCAGCTGAACTCACAGTTGACCTTTTACTTTTTCTGAACAATGCCGGCCAGGCTCTCAGCTGCTCTATCAGTTTGTGGCTCTGCGTAAGAATTAGTAGCAGAAAATCTTTTTTAAGACTCTTGGTTGCGCTTAATTGAGCTGGGACTCTTCAACAGGTAGTGAATGTGCAGCGAAAGATATGCACTATCGCGTTTAAACGCTTTGTTTTACGTTTTGATTAGTGATGGGTGTTTTTTTTTTCTTTTCCCCCACGGAAACACGTTTAAATCGCTAGTTGGATTTCTGCCCATTACCAGGTGCGCCTCCGCCGCTGCCGCGGTCCAACAGAGGCGCCCTGTGTTCTCAGAGGAGGAAGAGACGCGATCGGTGGAAATGCAGACAACTTCAGTCAGCTAAGAAATACAAAAGAAAATACAAAAAACATAAAATAAAGTGAAGCGGCTCAACTTGAGAAACTTACTTTCAGTTGAGATTTGGAGACTTTGCCGCTTTTGTCCACATCCAGAGCAGTGAATGCGTGCCAGATAGACTTTAAAAGCTCGTCCCGCAGCGTCATGGTTCCGAAAGTTTACTGGTCTTATTGATATTATTATTATTGTTCTTATTGCGTCTTATTCCTGCCCTCTCTCCGTCAGCGACTCCCCGCCTGCCTGCTGCTGTCTGTGTGCGCTGTCTCCTCTGGACACAGAGGGGGAAGGATCACATGACGCTCCGTGTCTGGCATGATGATGATGATGATGGTGACGATGATGATGATGGTGATGGTGCAGCGGAGCGCAGAGCTGCAGCACCGCTCAGCGAGAGAGGGCCACACACGTCAGCTGGTGAAAGTGGTGGTGGGCTGTCACTGCAGGGTGGAGGGGGAGCTTCAGCAGGACATGGTCCAAAGGATGGATGCAAGCTTTTTATTTGATTCTTCTATTAGTTCTCAAGAAAACCCCATGTGGCTGTGCACGGAACGCGCTCCCAGTGGTACAGCAACACTCCAAACACCTAATTACAAAAGTACCTCTGTGTGGGTTTAAAAAAAAAAAAAATCGATTGTAAAAAAAACAAAACATTGCCATTAATAAAAGTTATTGTAAAGTAATAAAAGTTTGAGGGAAAAATAGAGAGAACATTAAAAACAAACAACAGCCCACACAGGGATATATATATATATATATATATATATATATATATATATATATATATATATATATATATATATATATATATATATGTGTATATATATATATAATATACATAATAATATATATAATATATATATATATATATATATATATTAGGGCTGGGCAAGTTAACGCATTAATTTCGCGTTAATTCATTAGACTATTAATGCCGATATTTATTTTATCGCGCATTAACGCATGTTGCTCACATGCTTTCAGTCAGTGTCAGTCAGCGCGTGCTGACTGACACTGACTGACACTGACTTATTATTATTATTATTTAATTGTAATAATAAAATAAAAACCACAAAACCCAAAAGGTAAACAGTTTCATGATACATCAAGCTTAGGGACTGGCTAATATACAGCAGGTCAAAAAAGGCCATATTTTGGCTGCAGTGCTTGCTGTTCTCTTATGAAGAAAAGATCAACTAGTGCACTAAATTCAATAGATGGGTTGAAAATATCCAGTAAAAAATAAGTGCTACAAATGTTACAACACTTTTGTTCATATGGCAGAAGAACATTAAAATAAAAGTGCTCTTTACACTACTTTTTAATTCATTCTTGGAGTTTGCGCATACAATGCAATTAATCATGATTAATCGGGCAAATTATGCGATTAATCGCGATTAAAAATTTTAATCGTTGCCCAGCCCTAATATATATATATATATATATATATATATATATATATATATATATATATATACACAAATATAGCAAACAGATTATGTCAAATCTAGACCTGATCTTGTATTTAGAGACAAAACAAAATTTAACCTTGAGCTGACAGCTCACTCTTTAATATCTGAACTGCTGTCAACTCGAGGTTAAATTTTTTTTGTCTCTAAATACAAGATCAGGTCTAGATTTGACATAATCTGGGCAAAGATTGCCATCATAAATAGATTTCGTCCACTTTGTGATCAACAAAAGCTGTCATCCATTCCATTTCATTAATGTCAAATGTTGTCAGAGTTTGTCCTCTGATGACCGGTTTGTGGTAAGATTCTTTTTGCTTGTAACTAGTCATTAGATTTCATTTCTCATTTCAAGAGTCATTTCTTTTGGAAAGATCTTACTTTTAATACATACTCTTAATTTCTAAAGGGATTGCGCTTAAAGATGTCATGTCAAGCAGTGTTTACTTCTTTCCGGTCATCTTGAATAGCAGGGTATTCCCAAAGCATAATGATTGGCATTCTGATTAGCAGAGGAGGCTTTCCACCATAATTATATTTCTGAGCTTGTGTAACAATGTATTTTATTAAGTTTCTCCCCCCAAAGTTTGGTCATTTTAATGATTTACAGCATGTCCTTTGTTATCTCCTTATCACTGACCAGTCCTCCTCACTAATGACTATGCCACCATTTTTCCCTCATTTGTATTTTAATATGAAGGGTTGAATGTTTTTTAAGACTGAACAGGGAAACATTTGGAAGTGAAACTAATCATCAGTGTTGGAAAAAGTCAAACTTCCAGGCTGGGAGTAGCTAAGGCTTTTTAACTGTTCAAGCCAAGCCTCAAAGCAAGAATATTAGCAGCTAACGCTAGCTAAATTAAAAAAAGTGGCATAGGAAGAGAAGAAAAATGCAGGCTATTAAAGCTACAGTCGGTGACAATGTTCAGAAACACTTTTTGTTATACCGGGTAAAATGGTCCTTCTCTCCTGAGGTGGTCAATTATGTATTCAGAAAAGGGAGGTTAAAAAATTGGATCCCTGTGGGACCTGCAGGCAAAACTCTGACCAATCCTGTCGTTTGGACCGAATGGCAGGGATTGGTCAAAGCTTTGTTCCTGCTCTCAGCCCCTCTGTCCCTCAAGTTGGGGGGTATTACCTTTTCTAGTGGTTGTCCCACTTGCCACCCATTCTGATGGGATCATTTAACACCAGTGTGCGTGCACATTCCATGTTAGTTTCCACTTGCTGGCTGCGCATGCACACTTCTAGTGTTTATCCGGTTAGCTTGGGTGTTAGCCGTTCATTGTAGCTCCGCTGCTCTCACCGTATACTTTGAACATGTCTGAGAGTCACAAGAAGCAAACCGCGTTCACATTTAAGGGAACACTGCAAAAAGTGAACTAAAACTAAGTAAAATTTTCTTGAAATGACTTTATTTGTCCTTGAGTAAATAAGATTATCTGTCAATGAAATTAGATTTTCACTTAAAACAGGAACAACTCATCTCCATTTTCTTATTTCAACTGCAGTATATCTAATTATCTTATTTTAGGGGTAAAAATTACTTATTCCAGATAATCTCATTTACCTGTTGAAATCCAGGACAAATACGCTCATTTCAAGAAAATTGTCCATATTTTTTAGTTCTGTTTGTGGTGAATAGGAAGGCCTCAGTAGAAAGAAATAAGACCAGAGTGGATTTGGGAGATTTTTTTTCACATGATCCCCCTGAAGAGCGGAAGAGCAGGTAAGAGCAACTTGCTCATGCGCAGTTATTCAAAGAGGGACTTGGGGAAACTTCCAGAAAAGTTGCAGACTCTACCTTTAATTCATTTTCACAAAAGACTGGTCTAGAATTAGCCTGAATTTAAACCAAAAAACTTTAAATGGTTCTTAAAATACCGTTTTATCGTTTCTAAAGTTGCTATCTTAAATAAAATAAAAAGGCTTAGGTTAGCGCATATGCTAACATGCCATCCCTCATCATGGTGTCTTTTTGAGTTCTGTTGCCTTGCTGCCACTATGAATAAAAAAGGAAATGCTATGTTTGGATATGTTGTGCAAACAAAACAGTTTATGCTTTTTCATAATGCAGAAAAATACTTAAAATAGTTTTTAAAAAAAACACAGCTTCGACCAAAAAGACACCCCAACTATTCATTTATGCCTGCCTGTGCACAGTAGCTTAGCTACATAAGGCACAATAATTTATTTCTAAATTTATAATTACAATTGTAGAACTCTTATAGGACTATAATAAACTCCTTATCCACGGGTTAATGTATTTACTGTGTTCATTTCTGGTCATTTTGAGGACCATTGCTTACTGAAAAAAAAAAATCATCTTGCAGTAAATCAGAATATCACATAAGACCTACTAAAAAGAGATTTTGAACACAGAAAACTTGGCCTAGTGACGCATTTGCCGTTGTACTGTAAAATAAATGCAATGAATATTTGGTCAGGGCTTGTGCTTGAATTACTGCATCGTGCAGTTTCCAGAGGTTTTATGGGGTTCAGCTCATGGCGGTTTGCTGGCCAAACAAGCGCAGTGACACCAGGGTCTTTAGCGCAGGTTTTGGTACTATCCAGCTGTGTGGAAAGTAGGGCGGGGCGATAAATCGATTTAAGCGATTAATTCGAGTATACATTTTTTTAAGAGTAAATTTTTGGAAAATCGGGATTTTATTTTTCCAAATTAATCATTGGGCTTCCGTGAAGAGATCAGCACGCAATGCTGAATATATGTTTAGGAAAATGTATTGTCAAAATAGTGTAAAAGGAAACCTTTTTTTTTTTTTTACCATAATGCGAGGCACTTTAATTTACTCATTTACTTATTTTTTTTAACTTAGTTTGAAGTTACACAAGTGATGTGAAGCCTGCTCTTAAAAGTAAGTTTTTAAATTAATTTCTTTCATTTTCTTTTTATGAATAGAAAAGGAGGAAAAAAGAAATCGATTAATCGGATACAGTGTCACTGGTTCATTTTATACCTTTCTACTTGTGCTTCTTTTTCAAATTTTCTTATATTAAGACTTTACTGTTTATTGAATTTCGACTGAGTTGTTTGGGAGCCCGAGTGATATGAAATTTAAATTCTGAGTATGTCTAAGTGTTCATTACAGAATTGACAATAAAGGTGATGTTGACTTTTTTTTGGTTGTATGTAATATCTTAATTTTAATATAACAATAACAATTTTGACAAACATATGTAGCCTAGGGTGCCGTCAGGGTTGACCTTGTTGCAGTATATACAAAAATTCCATCTGTGATGGAAAACTAAAGCATCAAACTGAACTCAACTGTCCCTGTGTTGAAATGTCATGCGCTCAGGATGCTTTTCTTCATCACAGACAAGGAAGTTGGGGTATATGGAGGGATTTGGAGAACATGCAACTCCATGATGGATTTGAACCCGGAGGCTTCTTTCTGCAAGGCAACATTGCAACACCTGGGCCCCCGTGTAGCCTTGCTTTTATACGGCAATAAGGTGATATCCTTTTTTTTTTTTTTTTTTTTTTTTGGATCTAAAATGATTTACTGATAAAATTTCTACAAGTCAGTTTATTTTGTTCAATTCATTAAAATATTCTATGTTTAGTTCATTATTTAGTACGTACAAAAAAATCAATTAGATTTTTTTTATTATTTTTTTATTTCTATATTTTCAATCACATTTATGGCCCACTGGTCATAAAATCCTATAGAAAATCCAACAGTGCTTTAGTTTACTGAATTTACAGATGTTCACTATCCAATCAGACTGAGCTTTAAGTATTTTGCCAAGAACAATCCAAAATTCCTGGATAAATGTGCAAACATACAGCGGAAGGATATCCCAAGATACTTGTTCCTGAACAGTTCAGCTCATATTCATTCATACCTCTGGCAGATTTAGGTTTCAGATTATTTTAATTGGACTAAAACGTTTTCTTTGTGATAAGAACTCTGAATCTACAGAGTTGCTAAGGGGAGTTCCTCAGGGCCCTCTGCTGGGACCTACATTGTTTTTACTATATATTCTTCCTTTAGGCCAGGTTGATAATGTGTAGCCCTCTCCGTTCTGCACATTATCAACCTTGGTCTGCTCACATCAAATCCATTTGGGGAAAGGAGGGAGATTCAGCGGAACTTTCCAAACTTAACTACCAAAGGTTGGTTTTAGCCAATCACCGTATCAATTGAAAATGTAAGCAGCATGCATCATGAGATACAAGGTAAGCTAGTCAAACCACTTCTTGCAGTTCTTCTTACAAAGAAATTGTGGATTCTGACAAAACATGTGATAGCATGTTTGTGTTGGATCGGCAGCTTTTGCTTTCAACACAGCTGAATGTCCCACCTTAAACCATAATACCGCAATGTGATTGGACCAAACCGTTTTTTGATTGGGCCCAAAATATTGTGATTCCCGTCAAAAATACCACGAGAATTCAACTTACAGGAAAGGTAAAGCTAATTTAGCAGTTTGGTTATATTTTCGCAGATGATATTCAGCTTTACTGCTTATTTAAGCCTCCATAGAGTCACAAACCATCTTCATTGATTAGCAGGCCTTATGCTGAGGTTGAATACCAAGAGCTTAAAACAAAAACGATTGCACCAGACATTGCCATTTGAGAATCATCTTAAATTTAGACCAATCAGATCCAAGATTGTTTACCCTTTTATATCTATAAGGGCTGGGCAATCGTAATGGTCTACAGGTACATCCCAAATAATTCGTAGAAGTGCAATACTTTTTGCCTGGGATCCCAGATAGTAAAACTCATTATATAGACTCCTTAATGATATATTCCAAGGCTGTTTCTTGTAATTTTGGTAATTATGATATGATAACTCACCCTAATGAGCCGTTCAACTAGAAACACCTACAAAGGTTTCCATGTCAAAATTGACAACCTTTATATGAAAAAACAATGTTATGGAAATTCTTTGTAACAAGACTTTGTCTTGAGGTTATTTTTTTATTTATTACCATTAAAAGGAGAAATGATGTCTTAAAGGCAAAATGTAATCACCAATGAAACAAAAAAGTGATGTGAGAGTTTATTATGGAACATATTTACATGTTAACACAAAAAAAAGCTTTCTGTGTAAGGGGTTACAAGAACATGAAGATGAGAAAAGGCTTTTAACAGCTTTGTGAAGCGGATGGCAGAACAGGAGAACAGATTGGCAACCAAAGAACAGGACAATGATTGTTCTAATGCTACAGGAGGGGCTGGCGTCAAAGACCAACAGCGAAACTAAATCAAAGAGCGGATCCGTCCAAACCTCACAATTAACGAGCCAGATCACTGGTTTCAGTAATTCAAAACAGATGAAATTAAGTCCTCGGATCACATGATACAAAAAGCATCCAAACACTAAACCAATGAGTGTTATTAAATGGTGGAAATGGACTCCTTCCACTTCAAAATAAAGAGTCAACAATGGTCCAAACTTTGAGCAAAGCCCCGTTATACATACAAAACATCAATAGCAGCAAGATACTTTTTCCTTAAAATGCTGTGGTAGGTAGAAGCACTACATGTTGGCTCCAAAGTGCTCCTTCACAAACAGACATCGTCAGTTGTCAGACCATCAGGTACCCAGCATCAGGCTTGTGACAGGCAGTAAGGTGCGCACGGCTAAGGCAAGTACATTCACTCTGAGGAGAGCTTCGCTGCAGCTCCCATCTGCGGCCAACGGGCAGTGGCTTTGTCCGGGGAAGTGCAACGGCCATCCAGGAGAGAGCTTGATGTCTTTGCAAACTTAAGGAATGACTGAGTGTGAAAGGTAAAGCAAGTACCTTTAAGGAAAGAAGTTTGTTTTTTTTCCCCCAGAAGGGAAAGGCCCAACAGAAACAGGGCTGAACTATACAAAAGCTTATCCAGAGTACTTCCAGTTCAGTGTAGTAGGTCTACAGCTTGGGCAGAAGTTCCCAACATAACGGACCTGGTTCTTCTCCAAAAAGGAAAAACAAGACCAGTTCGCCTCAACAGGCCGACTTTAAAAGGTCCATGAGCCTTCGTGTTTGAGTTCCTGTAGAAGTAAAGTCTCAGTAGATCGTAAGGCTGACCGACCGATTCATCTTCTTTCCAATGAGCCTCGAAGGTCTGGGGTTAGACTGGAGCGTGGAGCGCGTCAGGATCCGGTCAGTCGACAAAACCTTCTCCTCAGCTGCCGCTCTGGCTTGCTGCGCTTTCTTCAGTTCTCTGGAAAACAAAACGCAGGAGAGGATTAGAAGTTTGAACTCAAAGCATAGACAAACTTCTAAATAGTCCAAGCTGTGAAAACTAAACGAGGATTGGAAAAAATGGCCCATTCCCCAAAACGTTAACGCCACAAACCCGCAAAGATGTGCAGGCCCAGAGTTGCTTCGGGCCAATCAAAAGTCACCAGTGAAGCTGGCGCCCAGCTGTGACTTCAACAAGCCTCTCTGCTCAGAGAAATTATTTCATCTGATAACGTCCGCTTGTCATAACTTTCTGACTTTATAATACAAGAATGCCATAGAGCAGTGGCCCAGAGTCTGCACGCTGCATATTTGTGGCCCCCAAGCAGAGATGTTTCTCTACTGAGGCATACTTCCTGTTTCAGCATCACCAGGAAGACCACCTTGGTGAACATCAAATTCAAGGACCTTTCAAGGACTTTCCAGGACCAATTTCCTCAAATTCAAGGACCACACGTGGCGGCATTTACCTACTGTGACCACTGAATAGGTTATCATATTTTAATACAATGCAAATTCAATAAAAGACTAAACGGCATAGAAGTTGTTGGGTCAGAAACAATGCAAGAAAGTAGACTTAATTTATAGCCTACATTGATATTGATCATATTCATAGCCTACATTTATATCCACAGTACATGGCTATGCCATACTACATTACATATAACATGTACATTAGCCTACCGTTTCATGGAATTTTATGGAAAAAAGTGCAGCATTGAGAATTATATCAATTTGTTTTACTTACTTTCATCTTTGATTAAGCTAGTTTTTGACTTCTGTTTAAAGTGCCACGGTTGCCAGAAAGCTGCTCAGAGATATATTTAAATCATTCTCAGGCTTTTGTTACCTTTGTTAAAGACAATTTCAGTGCATTTAAGGACTTTCAAGGACAAGGTGTTTTTTTTTTGGCTGTTTTCAAGAATTTTCAAGGGCCTTGAATTTATTTTTTCAGATTCACAAACTTTCAAGGATTTCAAGGACCCGTGGGAACCCTGTCTATGTAACAGAGCATCTCCATGCCAACAACGCACCGACAGCCATCCATTCTCCGCATACGTAGACAGCGAAGAGCAACAACTCAAAGGCAAATGCACTGAACCATTTGAATCAACTCTCCTCCAACCAAAAAAAAAAAAGACCGCTCTGCTTGGTTTACCAGCAGACCAGCTTTTCCATTCAAACAGCCGATGAAAAGATCATAGGAATTCAGATGTACAGTTAAGAACAAAAATAAATACATTAAAGGCGGCATGGATAACCATTGTGGAAATGGGATCATGGTAAGAACGTGAAATCCTCTTTTTTTTTTTTTTTTGCTCATTTTCACACAGTAAGAATCTCCAAACAGGCCGGGTCCTCTTTGTTGGAATTAGGGCTGGGTAGAGTTAAGAACCTCACAATTTGATTCAATCGATTCTTTGGGTCACAATCCGATCCAATATAGATTTAAATGTTTTTATTATTTTGTGAGAAGTAGAAGTACACCATTTTTGAGTAAACTCAGCAGCCATGCGCTGAGCAGTGCCTGACTGGAGCAGAGGAGGTGGAGGAGTTTGAGGCACTACATAGAGAGCTCGTTACGCGACTACAGAGCAGAGGGTGACGGCCTCCACAGGCTGAACCACCGGGGAGGTCCCTGGTGGTCCCGTATGCCAGACAGCTACTGTTTAACACTGCAGTGAAGCCATTTGTGTTGTACAACCATCTCCCATACAACACAAATACCTCCAAACTGTGACTCTTTAACCCAGTGGCCAGGGGAAATAATCAATTCAGAGCCTCAACATTGAATTGAGGGTAAAAATGTATTGCAGTGTGTTGATTCAATATGTTTACCCACTCCAAACTGAAATGTTTTTTTTCTTCTGTACTTACTTCTGAAGCAGAGCATTCTTGAATTTCTCCGCGTTGAGCTCGACTCGGAGCTGGTCGGCACTCATCCTAGCGGCTGTCAGAAGCACCGGGTGTTTTATGAGGTCAGAGGCTGACGGTCGCCGGGTCGAGTCAGGGTGGATCATCAGCTGAAATGAAATGAAAAACAATAACACAATCAGAAAAAGAGACATACTCAAACTACAGCCAATTAATAACAGCAACATTAACTGTTTAGTGAATACAAATATTTAAAACAGTGATGCACCAAGAAAATCCAGCAGTTTCTCTGCTAATGTTCTTAACATTAAACATGGTTAACATTTAGAGGAGTCATAAAATTAAGATTTTATTAGTATCGTACTAAAAAGGAGGGTAAACAGGAATGCAAATCACATTTGGGATTCTTATTTTTCACTAATGTGGAAAGGCGTGCGTCTTTATTCAGGGTTTATAAAGGAAATACAAAGTTGAATTTAATACCGCTACAGTATTGCCAAAGGGAAGCGTTGGATTCACAGCACTGACCCATCAATGATGGACCATCTCTCACCCACGACTAAACTTTATCCCACTTGGTCTAGACAAAGTCACAGTCACACCCAAGACTTCACACACATCAGTCCTCTGGGAATGAGTCAGGAATATTTAGAACATGGCTAATACTCAAACTAAACAATCAGCAGGAAAAACGCAACTAGCATCACCCTGCAATGCAGATAACAGACAGCAGTGAGAACATGCTCCAAAATGAAAAATCTGTTGCAACTTTAGCAAAAGTGGAAAAAGTTTTATCTGTACAAGTTCAGCATTTATGAGCTGGAACCATTTAATATTATTGTCAGATTGAGAGAGAGAGAGAGAGAGAGAGGTCGTGCTGTGGGGAGTAAGATGGTAGAGGAAAGGAGAGAGAAAATATGGACAGGAGAGCATTTCTTAGTCTCATCCGTCAAAAAGGCAACACGATTAAAGTCTCGCTCCGTTACTGATCTGTGGTCCGAGCTCAATGACAACCTCTACTTCCTGTTTATGACAGCATAACATCAACATATGACGACATAAAGCTTTGCGTCGCCTGGTTAGTTTGCTACAAACTAGTAGATGGAAACACGTCTGATCTGCATTTTGTTTTTTGCAACATTTTAAGAGTTTACTGAAAGACACGCAGGAGGGTTTCCCCCTAGGAATTTTGTCTTGTGGAGGGGCAAAGGTTTTCCTTCCACTTAACTTTCCATTACTATCTCAGAATCCAGCTTTACATGAGCAGCTAACTTCTGTCTCTTTCCATCTTCCCCTCATTTATCCATCTTTCTTCTTATGCTTCTGTCTCTATCATGTTTCTTTATACAGGGTTATATTATGGAGGCCTCTCTTCTTTCCTACTTCTTTAGCGAATGAAAATCTCTTTAAATCTAGATCTGCCAGAGTTCAGGATAATTTTGAGTGTAACTTTATCAGTGTTTATTTTATTATATTTGAGATCTGTTTCTGATCCACTCATGTGGGCTAAAAAGTAAAGAATAAAGCAGCCATCTGTTTTCACACTCAGGAAGGTGGATTTTTGTTTCCAGCAGACAGGCAGGCACATCTGGTGATGTGCGAGAATCAGAGCAAACTGTATTTGTATCTCCGCGGCTTGTAGGCGCTTAGGACTCCCGACATTGTGGGCGGTTTTAGTGCTGCCATTGTCAGAAATTGGCTGGATTTAAATAACACAGATATGTTTGTCAAAGCAGCAGCTCTGCTCGCTCTCTTCTGGTGGGAGTGTGCGTTCAGACAGAAATAGTCTAGAACACCATCTGGTGCTACTACCAGGTCAGGTTCGCTTTGTTACCTTTTACTGGCCTTAATTTGAGCTCATTTGATTTACTACCGCGTGGAAACCCTGTTATTACTGTACAAGTCCCGATCATTGGTTGAAAAAAAGAAATACAATAAACTTCCCAATCAGTGAACGCACAAACAAATACAGGTTAAATCTGTTTAGAAACATGTCTGATTTGGAAATGTGTGCAACATATTGAAAATTTCTGAATTTTGTTAACAAAAGACATTTTCTAGGAAATACAAATGGAGACAGGCACCTGTAATTCTAATGTAATAGGCTAAATAATGTTTCACTTTAAAGTTTGTAATCATCTCATCTTTAATTTAAAAACAATAAAAAAATAAGTGTTTAAAATGTCCTCTCATATTGTAGTTCTTTAAGAAAAATCAGAGCTGGCTTAAATACACCATTGGCTGGTCAGAGCTTTAAAACTTCTGACTGGTGCATCTGTATTTAAAAAAAAAAACAACTGTGGTGAAAGAACAAAGCATGCTTACACGACTTAAAAATGAGCCTAAGGATGTGGAAGAGTACAAACAATTAGAAAAGAATGATTTTGTTAGTTACCTTAAGCAAACCGAGGAACTCTACAGAAAGCACTTGTGGGATTGTGGGTAACTTCCCCCGCCTGATATCATGCCACTTTTCCCCGTTGGTGGGTAAAGGTTCGGCCCCCGAGGCGCTGACCAACGTCAGAGCCAGAGCAAAGATGTCTGCCTTTGTTAAGTTTCTGTAGTCCTGAGGAGACGAGCAGAACAGTATAAAGACCTTGTCTAAAGGACCAGCTGTAATCTAGTGTTTTAAAGACAGAAGGAATACCTCTTGGAGAACTTCATTGGCCAGATATCTGCTGTCCCCCTCCTCCACTTGTGGATTGTTTACTCGGGTCACGTGACCAAGATCACCTGAAAGATCCAGACACATGGGACTTTGAATTAAACAGAATATTACAAAGCGTATATAATCGACTGAGGCACACGTTCAGGAGAGGTCTGCTTACCGATTTTGTAAACAACACTGGTCGTTACTCCGTCGTCCTCATCAGAATCATCACAGCTCGCTACAGATTTGCGCGAAATGAAGATGTTGCCTAGAACCAAGACGGAGAATCATCAGTCGTGTGCCATGAGGTGACATAGGGTAGGGGTGGACATTCATTGCATCATGTTTCCTTATCGTAATAAATTGTCATGAAAAGAATGAAACTTTTGTCAAAACGATGAATTAGGATCAATGATGTTTGAAAACTTTAAAAACTGGCTGAACTGTTACATTTTTTACTATTTTCACCACAGTTTGTTCCATTCAAGCATTTGATACATTTCAAAATATGATTAAATAGTTACTTTGTGCCGTTTATTGATTACAAAAAATTGTTAGTGGGCTATGATTGCTCTGCCATCAGTCATACAGTTACCTAACGACTGCAAAGTAGAAATTGTTTATCATCAATTTTATTGCCATCACAGTTGTACCACAAAATACTGTGATAAAATGTTAATATATGGTATAGGATGCAGTAAATTCTTAAAACACATATATCCATGAATAAATGTCAGCCAATCGTGGCCTTATCTTCAGCGGATATGTCCGGGCAATAAGTCTGAGGCGGACTCACTGGGCTTAATGTCCATGTGCACCAGAGACATGGAGTGGATGTACTTGAGTCCTCGGGAGACCTGCAGCAGCAGATCTTTCAGCTCCAGCTCAGACAGGTAGCTGAACCGCCTGTAGTTTTCACCGATGATGTCGGACAGCGTGCCGCCGTTGCAGTACTCGTTCTGGATGAGCATGTGGTCGTCCTCGGCCCAGGCCGAGTAGTACCGCACCACATGAGGATGTTGGCCCAGCACGGCGTGGGCGTACACCTCCCGCAGAGCATTTTGTCTGTGAGGGGAAGAAAAGCACATCATTTATGTCAATGGTGGAAACCAACTATACAAAGTGATCGCTAGATTATAGAGGGCACTGAACCCCTTAAAATTATGTTAAACTTACTCATCCACGGATCCTGCCAGGGGTTTCTTTGACCTCTTAATAGCGTAGATGCAGCCATCGAGCCGTTTAACGCACTTGAAAACAGCGCCGAACTCCCCAGAGCCGATTTTCTCCAGCTCGAGAAACTCAGAGGCGTAGCGGGACATCATATTGCTCTCCTTAATGGTGATCCTCTGAAGAGAAAAAGCTCAGTTTAAACCTCCACCTCTCAAGTAGGATAGACTACACCTTCCAGAACATAAAAATCTATTCAGCGCCACAGAAAAGCACACGCCGTCCCAGCAAACAGTTTCAGGTCATTTGCATATGAACTGGCACAAAGTTGTGTTGCTCGCCTGAAGCCAATTTGTGCTGACAATAAATGCTACTGTGCCAAACAAACATTAAGTGCTGCACAGCTCGTCACTTAGTCAGGGCTCTTACACAACATGTATGTTAAAATCCCACGTTTCCCAGCATTGCTATACGTTTACAGCAAATCTGAAAACACAACTAATTAAGGGGGTTCTGAACGGATTCAAGGAAGAAAGAAGGAAAATAAGGAGGGTTGGCCAGAAAAGTTGAAGGTAGAAGTAAAGAAGATGGAGGGCAAAGAGAAGGAAGGAATCAAGGACAGGTAGGTGGAGGGAGAAAAAATGAATGGACAGATTCATGGACACAGCTTTTTGTGTGTGTGTGAGTGGTGGGGGGGTGTCTGGAAATATAAATTGTAGCATTTAGGTCCGGACAACATTTCAATCAAATTCAATACTTCTACAGACTGCACAAGAACATTACTCTTATAAAATGTGGTGTAATCAAAGCTTTTAATAGTGCAATATATTTAAAAAAAAATCACTTTATCCTGCACTTTTAACCTTTCCCCCTGGTTCAGATTAAAGAGAAAAAAAGGAGAAAATATGACAAAGTATTCCAATGAAGATGAGAAATGCCCACCTTAGATGGTGGGAGAATCTCCTCCTCTCCTTCACCGTCACTGGCCTCCATGTCTTCTCCACAGGAGCTGAAACCAAAAAAAAAGTGTGGTCAGCATTCTGCACAGCAGGGGGCAGCAGTGAGAGAGCCAGGCGACAACATGGAGCTCAGCAGCAGCAGCAGCCACGAGGTCCATGTTATCAGACAACTCCCCCTCCTCCCAATCAGCAGCTTTAACATAACCGGTTTAAAGGAGGATTCAGGCTGCATTTCAGAACAACAGGTGAAGCCACTCCAGCCAGTTCCCCTTGGTTCAACCATAGGCTGGTGGTGTTTACATTAAAATGACAGCCAAGTGAATGAATAAAACGTTTATTGAACCTCCCATGCGCAGAAAACAACGCATCCTAACAACAGACCCCGACTTTTCCGTAAGAAACAACGGTGCCACCCACTCGTTCCAGTGCGCTCGCTTCCTGTTGTTCCTCTGCTGGGTGGCGGACTGGATCAGGAGGGAGTCCGGGGTGAAGGGGTTGATGTTGACCAGGGGGGCCTGCGGTCTCCTGCAGCTGCCCGTGAACGACTTTCGCGGAGACTCCACGTTCTTGAAGAGAGCGACTCTCCTGCTGGAAGATCCGGGGGCGCAGGCCCTGGCTCTGGACAGCAAACTCTGCAAAATAAATCAATAAATTATAAAAAAATAAATGAATGAAACACAAATACTGCAACCTGCATGCAGCACAAACGATCGACTCGGTCCACATTTCTGGGAAAAAAAAAAACTCAAAATGTTTAATCTATATATTGTGTGCTCTCTTCTGCACCGATACAAACATGTCTGGACATAAAACCTTATGCGTCCAATCATCGCGTTAGCTGGATTACGTAATACCACAAACGGCGCTGGTCGATACTAAATGGGTCACTGGGTTATTAACAGATGACCAGATATTTAAATCACGGCTGGAGGCTGTGAAAACAAATAAAAAAAAAAAAGGTTTAACCAACTGGAGACACGATCGCCAGCCCACGGGGATCGTCGGGGCAGCATAGTGGAGAAACTCAGAAATTAGCTGCGGACAACCACAGCGCAGTTTTCTATAAATATCGGCCGGTTCTGACCTTCGGTGTGTGCGGCGTGTCAAAGAGCCGGAGCTTCCTGAAGGTTTTATGCGGCGGGGTGTCCGGGCAGTCCGGGATCGGGGAGCTGGAGCCCTCGCCGTCGTCCTGAACGTAGCTCCGCTCCGGCGAGCCTCCGTACAGCCGAGACGCCTTCTTCGGCGACGGCGAGCAGTGGGCGAAAATCACGCTGCTGGGCGACTGCGTCGACGGGGAGCCGAAGCTCTCCTCGCCCCACAGCTCCACCTCGTCGTCTCCGCCGGAGTGGTTGAGGGGGCTGCTGCCGCCCTCCCGCAGCTCGCCCGCCGACTCCCGGCGCACGGGCGTCGGGGAGTCCAGCTCGGTGAAGCCGGACTCTCCCCCGGTGCTGTTGCAGACGTCCTCGATGGAGTCGTCTTCTCCGTCGCTGGACGTGAACTGTAGCTTCTGGCGAATCGGTCGGGATTTGGGCGACGGCGTTCCGTGTCGATGGCGGCTGTAGCTCGACATCTTGAGGATTTAAACCCCGGCTTCGTCGAAGGGGGGAGGATGAGGGGGGGAAAAAACACGCGGTCGGTGCGCCCACCGCAGCGGTACCCTCCTAAAGACGACTTAACTAGAATTACTTTTTAATTTTTTTAAGCCCACAAAACTACGTTTAACAGTCCAAGTTTACAAAAACACCTTACTTTTAAAGTCCAACACGCCAGTAAAGCCCGTGAAACGGCCTGGTATTCGCCTGCAACGAATGCAGTAGCCAACGTCCTACGCAGTAATAAACAAAAGCATAAAAACGGTGGAAAAAAGGAAAATAAATAATCCGTCACTCTCTTCCCGACGGCTGGCCCACGCAGGAACACGTTTCTCCGCAGAAGAACCTTAGTAATGTTTACAAAAGTTTGAAGGAGTCGAAAACTGGGTTCTTCCCATCAAGCGCGTGGCAAAGAACTTCCCGCGACCGTTGATCACGTGTCACCCCGTAGCCAATCGGCGCTCGACGCCGAATTTTGAAAGATGGGCGTTTCGGCGTAGTTTCGGGAGGGGTTACGTCGTCCGCTGCGTTGAAGTAATGTGGCGCGAATGCGTGCCTGTAGACAGGAGTCATGAGTCACGATGCGTCCACATCAACTACAACTACAAAAAAAATATATGTAAACAAATAAAGAGTAAATTAAATTTTGGTAGGTATAAATGTGTTAGTTTCTTCATATTGTGTTTCTCAACATTGCTAGTCTTAAACATTTTTAACATAAACTTTGAAAAGCTCAATATTGTACGTAATGAATGAATAAATGAGCGGTTTGTAGGAACGCCTTAGAAACCTTGGTAAGGGGTAAGACAAGGACCTCTTTATGCTCTTGGACTGGTACGTAAAACCCAAAAGCTAACAGCAACTGAGATTTTTTCAAGGCTCTCTTAATATGGTGAAATTTGAAACTTGGTTCAGAATAAGTTTTCTTCTCTTATCTTTATTTAAAAAAAAATCCATTGAATTCATTTGATCATAGGTTTAAAGTACCCCTCAAATCACATGTTTGACCAAAATGTGATTCTGATGCCATTTTTAAAGGCAGACATTTAAATAGGCATTGAAAACATATTAAATACATATCGCAAAATCATGTGACCTTGTCTTTTTGTCCTCCTAAATTGTGACACCAACATATACATTGCCACTACTGGCTGGTCGCAGCATTAGTTCTAATACAGTTTCATAACGGCAACAACCTTCCATTTATATAATGCGTACGATTTAAATTCGGTTGAAACAGATGGCAGGAAGCGTGCAGGAATGAGCACTTTTTTTTCCTGTGTAAGAAAAACACTGCCCCTCCCCTACCTGTTGCTGGTCATCAGAGTTTGGTTATGTGTTCAACTGCTAAAGCTGCAGGTTATCATGGAGTGGAAACTGAAGCTTCAGCTTCCTAACACACCAATTAAGATAAACTTGTTTCAAAACAAGCAGTCTGCAGGTTGAGAGCCCCACTAATTAACATATTTAGTCTATTTAGCTTGTTTTACCAGCAGAACGGCAAAAATGTGTATTACCTGTGCGATAAATGCTTGAAAATCACTAAGCACAGCAGGTGTTTCTCCTAGTTTTGTGCTTGATTTTATTCATTAAAAAACGAAAATAACTAACGTTTATAGATTATGATCCATGTTGTATTTTTAGCAGCAGCGGAATATTTTTGTTTTCGAATAAAATAGAACATGTTACACATTTTTGTTCCTAATCCGTTGTGCAATAGTGATGCCATGAAATGGGGATATTCTCCCTCAAAGTAAACAGTGATGATGTCATCCTGCCTCATGCTTAAAGGTAAAGTGAGTCAACGCCTTGTAAGGCGTACTACTTTGAGCTGGAGCATGCCACCAGGGTGGAGAGGATTGCGGCGGAAAATTTACAAACTGAATCGTTGGGTTGTGTCGCAAGCACCTCACCCATAGTCTCTTACCAGACGTTGAGTGTTGTGGAACCACCTATTTACATTTGTTGCAGCATTTGTCTTTGTGTCAGTTGTTATCTATTGTCTGCTTAGTAATTTTTTATATTCATTCAATCTTCTACTTCTCAACGACAGGCAACTTTTGCACTTTGTTACGGAACGTCTAAATGTCTTTAACACAGCAGTGACTGCAAAGGCAAGAGTATAAGAACAGGTTGTCAACACAATCTTTTATTTAATTTTTTTTAGAAATAGCATTTTCTGTACACTGCACTGTGCATTAAGCAACATTAGAAAGCATCAATACTCTCTTTAATCTTTTCATAACATAGCGTCAGTTATCAAAATCCTATTTACACATAAAAGCCAAGTTCGGTTGTGAAAACCAAACTGGGGAAGACAGGATTTATATATATATATATATATATATATATATATATATATATATATATATATATATATATATATATATATATATATATATGCAATGGTCTTGGATCTTCATTCCTTGTCCTTTCAGAGTCGTCAATCAGTCATCCAGGCCTGGTGTCTCTCCTTGCTGTATTCTTGAGGCTATTCTGATGGCTTCTTCCAGCGAAGGTTGATCACTAAGCTGAAGATGACAACAAGAATAAATAGTATTACAAACATTTACTCACACTATCATTAAAAACTGTCCACCCCTCCCCCCCACCAACTCAATTCACTTACTCAGCCATCCTTTAAAAAAAAAGGAACCTAAGCTCCAACAGTGAGTGATGACGTCACATGCAGCACCGTCACATGATGAAATGAACAACTACTTCTTTAATTAGCGTACCACAAAGGGCAGGAGGTGTTCATTAAAGACAAAGGCTTTCAAGTAAAAAAGGTCACCAGACCTGTCTGCTTTGATCTTATCAAGCTTCCCCAATGACCTTTAGACCTGAAGTGTTATGTTAGTTGATTCTGATAAAGCAGATTTGGTATTGAACAACCTTGTTTAATGCAGCGTATTGTGCAAAGAAAACCTGTGAATAATCTACACAAAGTGGAAAACCTGTGACCATGGCCGGAAAAGGGAAAATTCCACTTAATGAGCTCCGATTTTATTTAAAAAAATAATAATAATTACAACTGTAAATCGGTGCAATATAGCCAGAGAAGCTTCATAGTCATCGGGGATTTGAATTACATATTTCAAAAAACATTAGAGATGTTAACTTTTTATGACTTTGATTAAAAAAAAAATGAATCCATCCACAGGAGGGCAGCAGTGAGGTCGTACCTCCTGCCTCATTCCCTAAAGGAAACTTTTAACAAGTGAAGCAAATAGTTCAGTGGGGTGGAACCTGGAAAAAAAGGATTGAGATGTGAGACTAATACAAGAACTGTCAGTGCTGACTGAAACCACAACCAGAATGTGGGTCTTTTTTAATACATGGGCTTGCCGGTCTCCTGACCCGGGGCTACAAGTCACAAAAGGCAAACTAAGATGTAAAAGAAATAATGGAACCAATGGAGGAATTCTAAATAATTCCTGATTTGACCTCGTTTAAACTGTGTGTGCATGCTTGCGGGTGCCTCCAGACGTGTCACTTTGTTTTACTGACTGGCATCATAGAGCCTCTCCAACCTCTGCAACCTGTTTAAAGTGCAACTCACCCCAAAATCAATGGTTTCTGCAGATAAACTGTATAATCTGGGGGTGCTACTTCAAAGGGACAATAAGTAATAATGACACCTAGTGGTTAAATCAGAACAACACATACACGATGCCTTTCACGGACACCTGCCATTTAATCAACCGTCCGTTTTTGCACTAAATATAATGTATTCTGTTCTGTTTCTGATCTGCTTCTCTTACTGGCTGCCATGTTTCCAGGCTGCTGCTCTTTTGCCAAAATAAAATACCAAATGCTGCGCTCTGTTTTGCGGACCCTGGGAACTCTCATGATTGGCTCAGGAACCAGGAAGTAAACACGGGCTACACTCAGAACCAAAGTAGTTCTGGACCGTAACCTCTAGGTTTGAAAGGAGAAAAACTTGACTAAAACATTGTTGATGGAGAGAACTGATCGTTTATGTTACTTCCATTCCAGGTGACAAATGAGAATGATTCAGGTTGATTTTACAGTAAATGTTATACATATTGTTCCTTTAATGTTACTGTGCTTTTTTAAATTAATATTTTCATGTGAACTTGTTTAGTTCTGCATTATTTGTCTTAAGATAGCCTTAGTGGGCGGTAGTGTTCATGACCCATGTATGGAGGCCTTAGTCCTAGACGCGGCTGACCCGGCTTCGGTTCCGGCCTGTGGTCCTTTCTTGCATGTCTTCCTCCCTCTCTCAAATCCCTTTTCCTGTCAGCCTGCTTTGTAAAAATAATTAGCCACTAGTGCTACAAAAAACAAAAACAAAAAGTCTTAGTGCTGCCCTCTTGGGGTTGAACGGTGGCTATTGCAGTTGAAATTTTCCTTTTGGTTCAGACGGTACATGCTTTCATCATCAAAGCCCCGCAATGCGCTATAAAAGCATCTCAGGAGTTGGAATCGTGAGCGTTGATCAATAGTGTTTAGCGTTACCGTTTTGAACGTTAGCCCGTGTTAGCGCTAACGCTGTTAGCATCTCTTTACCACTCAGAATCTGCAGCCATAGTGTCCTCCACAGCAGCCAGCGGCTCGAACTGAGAGCGCTCAGCCTCTGGTGACGAAGGTTGATGGTGAAAAATCCTCCACCTCAGAAGACCGATCAGACCACCAGATGTTGCCCTGGTCACTTCAACTTGTCACCTTCCCTCATCCTAACCACAGGCTCCCCGCTTAACCCCCGCCACACTTAGCCGTGTCTCTTGGAGCCGCTCACTTTGGTGGCATTTTAAAAAAACTTGTCTGAGGCGAAGTTATGCCTTTACATCGAGTGAGTTCCACTTTAAATCTGACTTTCAAGGAAGTCACGAAGGCTGCTGCACTCTTAGTACTCAGACCTCTTTCCCCCGGCCATTCAACATCGACGCTTTGTTACAATTATCACTTATGTGCTAAAATGCTTCCTTGACCTTGTCACAATGACACAGAATGTCCCCAAATCAGTTTCAGCCTCGCTATATACAGAAAGAAAAATGCTATCAATATTTTCACCGGCATGAGAGAGGTTCAGGTGGAGGGATTTTCTGCACGAGGACCAGCACAACACTTCAAATTTTATCCAGTGCAGTCATCTCAACAATCATTTTCACAGAGCGCTGTGAGGAGCAGGAGACTTTACAGGTGCAGTCAGAAAGTATCATGCACACAACATCTGAACTCTTCCGTCTTCCTTGGTCACTGTGAGCCACTGAGGGAACGCAGAGGCTCTGAAAGCTGAAGTCATGCAGCAGCTGTTGTAAAATTATGTTTTAAACCCTAAGTTTGCAAAGCAAAATGAGCAGTTACATAAGCGGGTGTTAAGAGAAACTGTGTTCTTCAACCAAGAAAATCTTCACTGCAAAAAGGGAACTAAAAATAAGTAAAACTTTCTTGAAATGAGTGTATTTGTCCTTGATTTGAGCAGGTAAATAAGATTTTCTGCCAATGGAATGAGTATTTTGACCCCTAAAATATGATAATTAGATAAACTGCACTTGAAATAAGATGACGGAGATGAATTGTTCCTATTTTAAGTGAAAAAATCTTATTCCATTGGCAGATCATCTTATTTATCTGCTCAAATCAAGGACAAATACATTCACTTCAAGAAAAATTGTACTTATTTTTTGTTCAGCTTTTTTCCGTGTGTTACTTATTTGTGGAGGAAACATTGTTTGCTTAAATATAATGAGAACAAACAAAAACAAGTGGGTTTTAGCACTTTTTTGAACAATTTAAATGTCCAAATATACTTCCGTTGTGTATCCATCTATCGATCAGTTGATAAAAAGCTGTTTGGGTTTTTTTGGAATGCGGTTCTTGCATAAACCAGCTAAACAAAAATGCTATCACACGATGTACCGATCTGCCAAATACACTGACCGAGTCAGCACATTTCTGACAAAACAAACATAAACAAAGATTGTTTCTGGAAAACAAAGAGTATTATTAGCCAATCACATCAAACCATTGCTAACCTAACCGCCCCTTCAGAGACCTCTACTAAACACAGTATACTACGGGAAAGATGTCCTCTTTAAGCAGCTACTACTCACAGTTCTAACTGTGTGTATATGAGCTGAGTCAGTCAACCTCAGTTGATGGTCTTTAAATATGAGAACTACTATTTACTCAGTGCCATCACCTTATTACATTTTGCTTCACTAGGAAATGTTTCTAATGACTGCACACTAAGACGTAGCAATCAGAATTATAGTAGAATATGAGAAATATTTACATTTATTTGTTTTTCCTGTCATTCACAAATGAACGAGCTGTAACTGTATGTAATTATTTCACATTCTGTACACGACTGGTTAAGAGTTGACAAAAGTCACAGTGCCTTTTCATTTTGGAATGTAAAGTAATAAACTGATCTGATCTTTTTACACCCGGGCTCCGTTAAAAAAGCCGTGCTGTGTACCCGTGTGAGCTGAGCCAACGCCTGCAGTAATCCTGAAGCGTGTACTGCAAAGTGTGGAGCAGGAGTAGCTCTCGAAAAGGCTCAGACATGGCGTGAAGCAAGTAGTTATTTGGCTTAGTGTCCAGTGAGTCATCTCCAGGGGTGTTTGTTTACTAACCTGCACAGCAATGTGAGTGCCGTTGGGGGTGGCCAGTAATGTGACAGGATGAATGTCGTCTTGCTCTTGGCCGTAGCTTGCTTCCTCGACCGTGTGGAATGACGCCATGTCGGGCGTCATGATGGCCACCTGAGGGCGACAGAAATGAGCCGGTGTCCTGAAACGTTTTTCTGTGTAACCCTGGAGTGTGACAGCCCTGCTTTGAAAGGGAAGCCAGCCCCCCGTACCCGGCACTACTTTGTGTCGCTCGCTCACCTGCTCATCCGACCCGTCCGCTGCCACCATGGTGACCGAGTGGGGACCTTGGGCTGCTAGTTCGTGGGCCGGGATGGTTATGGTTGTGCCTTCCTGTGTTACCATGGTGATGGTGCCACCCATAGCTCGCAGGTCTGCTTCTGAGATGCTGACCTTATATGATGCAAGACACTTTCAGAATTGTTGAAATCCATTCATTTAAGTAAATTCAGAACAGATGTCCTGGCATATGTCTATACAAAGAGATTAGTAGCATGCTTTTATGTTGAAATGTTCTGAAAACTTTAGTTTTGACAGCGCTAAGGAAACCAGATGTTTTTGGAAGGTATTTAATATCAAAATTGAAACACATTTTAGTTGACTTTCATTAATCGTATCTTTGTAACAAGTGTTAAAAAGGCAGCTGGCTCTAGTAGTAATTTCTCTTTAAAGTGATATTTTTAACAAGCAAAACAGTACTGTATCATAGTATTACTAGGTGAAAACAGCGTAACAAACCAGAGCGATAAAGTCGTGGTTCACTATCCATTTGCAATAAGCTCAGCTCATTTAAACAGCAATAATACAAAACAGAGGTTATCTAAGACCAATAAACAGAAACCAGAGGCGGGTAAAGCTCAAATCCTCTTATACAGAGAACTCATCAGACTCCAGTTCAATACTCGTTCAAACCTGAAACGTACCTGTTGGGTTCCATCTTCGTGGGTCACCAGGGCTACTTGCTGCTGGCCGGAGATGTCCGAGGACTCCACAGGAACCGGTTCTGAGCCAGAGTCCTCCGCATCAACCACGGTTGGAGTGTAGTTCACATTCGGATCGTCGATGGCATCTGAAACATTATTTGAATTCCGTCAGCTGCGGGTTCTTTTCGGCCGTCGCCCGGAGCCGCGTCTCCAGAACTGAGGCGGACCTGCTGGCGGCTCGAAGAAGGCCTCCTGCTCCTCTTCGATGGGCTCCGTGTCGTTGTGCGCCGTGCGCTTGTGCATGGCCAGCGTGGAGATCTGCTTGTAGGTTTTGCCACAGTGGTTGCAGTTGTAGGGCTTGCAGGGCGTGTGGACGACGTGGTGTTTATAAAGGCTGGAGTACTCCGTGAAGCGCTTCTCGCACCCAGGCACCGTGCACACGTAGGGCTTCTCCCCTGGAGAACAAGAGGGACAGTCATACAAGCGTCTCTGCTGAGTGTAAAGCAGTGACAAACACCATTTAAGAATTGAAATGTGCAGCTGAAGCGTAGACCTCGGTGGTCTCTAAACTGGCCGGACGTTTGTCGTCTACACAAGGGCTCACCTGTGTGAATCCTCATATGGTTCTTGTAATTGGTGGCACTGGCGAATGAGCGTCCACAGCTGGGCTCGGAGCAGTAGTACGGCCGCTCTCCTGTGTGGGTTCGGATGTGAACTTTGCGGATGTTGGACGTGGTGAAGGACCGGCCGCAGCCTTCCACGGGGCACTTAAAAGGCTTTTCTCCTAAAAGTGACGGACAAAGAAACAAATCCTAAGTTATTACATGTTATAGCTCCTTACTATGAAAAGGCTCCACAAGCAGAAAGAATGACGCCTCAGAGAAAGCCAAGTCTGAAACTCTTGATTAGTAGAAACGTTTCTGACTGTTGAAAACTTTGAATTCAAATTTAAACAGCTGGAGGCCGGCATCAGGTTGATAGTAAAAGCACTTTGTGTGCTGTGGAACATTAAAACAACCCCTCATATTGTCCACCCAATCGTTGCCAGTCTTGTTATTTAAAAAAAGCCGTTGTATATAACGAGGCGCTGTGGGTTTAGGCTAAAATGTGATCGTTCGATCACACACTCCTCAGAAAGGAGTCTTTGTACATAACTGAAGTCTTGAGGCAACGCATCAGCAGCTTATTTAATTCACTCCTGGAGAGGTACTGAGCAAATCGGTGGGGACACAAATTGGATGATTTTGAACTGGATTGAACTCGAGTGCTGACCTGACAGCCAGAAATATATTTTTTTAAATCAGATTTTTCCCCTGACCAGCGAACCCACCATACCTGAACGTCATTAACGCTTTGACAACACTCTTGGGTGTAGATACTATTACTGAGCAAAGATGATCCTTTCGCCCCATGATCTACATGCGTTCTTTACACCAGTAGATTATCTGTAAGATCCTGACAAAGACTGGAGGGTTGAGACTGAGCCTCCACTTTGAACTTCAGGGACAATACTAGATTGCAGAACGAGGGTGATGCAGCTGCACACAGAACATCGTATCAGCCTCCTTTATCCCTCTGATCTGTGAAATTAGCCCAATTTGATGCAGAAAAGAGATTCGGCCATTTTTATAGGATGCTGGGTGACGGTGTAATGAACTCATCCACTTGGAGCTTCAGCATCCTTGAGCTTGGACTAAAAAATTGTTCACAGAACTAAAAATACCAGGAGCACGTGACATTGTTCAGCATTTCCACAGCAAATGTTCAAAAAAATGAAAAATATGACCCAAAAAGAACATAAAGATATCTAAGCTGCTCCTGGAGAGACAAGATTCAACCTTTTTGCACTCCTAGAGACTCCAAGTACACAGGAAAACATATTTAACGACATGTCCCCATTAAAAGCTAAAATTTTAAATATGAATTATACTTTTTGTATTTTTATATTTGTAGTAAAGTAGTCGTTGACATTTAATATAGTTATTAGCAGGTCATTGCAGGAAGGCTAGTAAGAAACACTTTGAATGTTATACATGATATTTCTTAAAGGAGAAATCAGAATCAACATAATTTGGTTTTGGCAGGTTTCAAACCCCAGAGATTAAAAATCCGACAGATTCTGATGCATCTGGTGCATTTCTACTGGCTCCCTCTGCCAAACACAATAAGCCCATTTACGCACCTTTTAAATTTAAAGTTTCTAACCGTGTACCTGTATGAGTCCTGGTGTGCTTCTGAAGGTCCCCGGAGGTTTTAAAAGACTTGCAGCAGTTGATCTCCAGACATCTGTATGGCTTTTCCCCTGTGTGCGTCCGCGAGTGACTCTTCAGTCCATAACCTTTCATTACCAAAAACATTTGATAGTCAGGGAGGCGGGTTTTTTTTTTTACTTCTTCTCGGTGGAAGCTTCTTGTGTTGCAATAGCTGGAGAAAACTCCACTACATTCATTCACCAACGTCCCCACTATCTTCCAAAAGAAGACATTTCTTAAATAGATATTAAGTTTTTTTTTTTATGAGCACAACTGGTCATCTCAGATACATAAACAAAACAACAACCCTCTTATCCCACACCTGCGTGACTGGACAGCAGTTTGAGAAAAATGCGATCAGCTACCTGTTGCGAACTTCTTTCCGCAGCCCTGGTAATCGCAGACATACGGTTTGTCGCCGGTGTGCGAGCGCTCGTGTACCTGCCGGATGTGAAGACAAAAAACGCATAAGCAGCATGGCTGGCGGAGGGAAGCGGCTTCCCACAACACGCTGCATAACATCTTGTGAGAATAACACAGTTGATCGGCAGCAAGCAACGAGCAGCGGGAGCCACGATAAGTGGACGCACAGGGCAGCAGGAGAGAAAAGCGAACCTTGAGGTGGTGGGCGGTGGTGTAGAGCTTTCCACAGCCTTCATAGTCACACCGAAAAGACTTTTCTCCCACGTGTGCCATTCTTAGCGGCCTGTCGTCTTGACCCTGCAGCACAATCTGAAGGCAAACGCCACAAATCAGACCGAATAGCTAATTTTAACTAGGGCTGGGCAATAAATCGATTTAATCGATTAATTTGAATTTACAATTCTTTAAGATTTCATTTTTGGAAAATCTGGATTTTATTTTGCCAATACACTCATTGGGTTTCCATGAAGAGAACAGCATGTGATGCTGAATATATGTTTAGGCAAATGTATTGTCAAAATATTGTTAAGTAGAAACTTTTTTTTACCATAATACGAGGTACTTCATTTACTTATTTACTTTTTTTTTTTAACTTAGTTTGAAGTTCACAAGTGCAGTGAAGCCTGTTCTTAGCTCAATGTGTAATACCACTAGCAGCAAATGTTTTGTTATATTTTCATTGTTTATAATGGCACGGCTGCCATCTTGTTTTACAAGCATGTTTCACAGCTTGTTTTTAGTTGCACTTTAATGTGCAACTAAAAACAAGCATTTCGTCACTGCCTGACGAAATGCTTGACATAAAAAGCAAGGTTTTAAAATAATTTCTTTAATTTCTTTTTATGAAACAAAAAGGAGGGGGAAAAAATCGATTAATTGGATTTGGTATGATAAAATCGGAGATATTTTTTAATCCATATCGCCCAGCCCTAATTTTAACCAAGAGGCGGATAGAAGAAGACAAAGACATGCTACCCTCATGTGGACGCCGTTGTCTGCTTCCACTCTGCCATAAGACCCCAGGGGGTTTTCAATGTTCTCTACCTGCGGAGGGAAAAAAATCAACATTCCTTTTACCCGATTAACACACGTCAGGCATTTCTGTGCACAAAGAGATCAGCGTGTTACGTGAGTATTAAAGCCACACGGTGACATGTAACAGAACAGCCGTGTCAGGCTGACTGCAGCCAGAGCAGTAAAGCGAGACCGTCAGTCACCTTGGTGCTATACTGTTCAAGCACACTGATGGTCTCTGGGTCGATGGCTGTGGCCTCAGTCTGGAGGTCTGCGATGGTGCCGTCGGCCTGGATGGCCAGGATGGTGTTGGGCTGAGGCATGTGCACCGTGTGATGGATGTAGGCGGTGCTTCCGTCCTCAAGCTGGACCTCCTGCAGGCCGCTCTGGTCATACGTTGCTGCACAGAGACAAGAGGGAGGGGGAAGCAGGCTTATACTCTAGGGCTGCAGAATATATTGTGAATCGGTTTGGGGTACAACAATTGTTGGCTAATATATTCCAAGTCTTATGGGTTTGTATTTTGTACGCTACGCCCCTAGGTTCCAAGAAGTCGACTGCTATTGTTCTACCTTTCCAGGCTACTACAGAGGTAGTGTTTACCTTTGGGTGTGTGAATGAAGGCGGTCGTTCCATCTTCCAACTGAACAGCCTGCCCGTCTTCAAGCTGTAAACTGTCTCCTCCTACGAAGACATTTAGACAAGGCTCACTTCCACCTCAGTCACAGACTCCATTGTAGCACAGAAGACACTACCACACATCCACTCAAAGGAGCAATAGGCAATAATTCATTGTTTCTGATAGAAATAACTATAAGCAGTTTTGTGAAGTACTAAAGGTATTTTTAGATGGTATGACGTCACACATCATGTCTCTGTGGTGTTCTCCAGTCTCCTGTTTACAAAGCAGGGCCGGCTGTACGTCCACGTGAACAGCTGCCACTCAGGGCTTAGCCCCTTTCTGCCCATTAAACGCCGCGTTAAAATGATCAGGACCCGTTATTACCACAAAACAACAATGGCCTTTGACAAAGAAGTTGTCAGATAAGGAAAGAGACAAAACACAGAGTAGTTTTATGCAGCCGACGGGCTGGGAGCTGCCCACCGTGATCCTCGCGTACATTCAGGGGATCATTTTTGGGCAAAAGCATGTAAAATCAAAACGGATAACTAGTGTTGCTTAGATTTTGGAGGTAGAGAGAGGCGTGGCTTGTCACGCATCTTGTTTTTGGTCTACAGACAGTGCTCAACAGCGCACCTCGTTGAAATTTTGCTCATTGCTCCTTTAACACAAAACAACAGCATCACAGTACTCTGGGCCACCTATCCAGTTCCCAGTTCATATCATTACAATGTAGTCATTCTCTTACTACTGAGAAACTGCAGGGTTTATATTATACCTGCTTTAGGCATGGACACATGCTGAACATAGGCAGCTGAGCCATCCTCCAGCTGGATCACCTGACCGTCCATGATCTGGCCATCGGAGAAGGAAGCTTTGGAGTCATGTTGGATATACGCAGTGGAACCATCTGCAAGGGTGACGGCCTGCAGGCTCACTGTGTCCATGTTCTCCATCTGATCCCCATCTGCAAGGTTAGGAGACAAAGACAAGAGGTATAAGGGCGATGTTTCGGCAAAATCAGAAAATCTAAAAGTAAGTATGAATGTTTAAGCTGTAAAACATGAGCATCTGAAGTCGATGCCAGTCCTTATAGCCTCTGCAAATGCCATGTATTTTTCCTGTTATTACAGCATTTAGTTAATTATACCAGCATCAACCTATAACCACGGCCAGTGAAGCGTGGGAACTCACCTGCTACGGTCACGGCCTCCGTCAGACACAGCGTAACTGGCTGCCCATCTGCATCGTGAAACTCTGACATTCCCTGGGAGTCCCGGTTTATCTGGGCCAAGAGCATGCTTTAGCTGCTGGGATGAAGAACGGAGCAGGTTAGACCCCACTGCTGCAGCTGCTCACACACAATCTGACCAAACTATGAATCTTTAAAACCTCTGATCGTCCCACATAGGCAATATTTGCAGCTTGAAATGTTAGAAATAAGAGCATTCGGGGTGGTTTATACTCCTGCATTGCGGTGCTCATGAGTAAACATGTAGCCTGGAACCAAATCAGACATTTTTATCTGCTACAAACTATAGAAAACAAAAGAACCTAAACTGAAATTATATATTTACTGTCTAACTGTGGGGGGCTGCACAGTGGAGCAGTGGGTAGCGCTGTGGCCATGCAGCAAGAAGGTCCTGGGTTCAAGTCCTGTAGCTGCTCTCTATAACTGGGTCTTTCTGCATGGAGTTTGCATGTTCTCCCTGTGCATGCATTGGTTCTCTCCGGGTACTCCGGCTTCCTCCCACAGTCCCAAAACATGACTGTTAGGTTAATTGGCCTCTCTAAAATGGATGGATGGATGTCTAATTGTGGCAGGGCAGTCATGTGTCAATAAAAAACACAATTTTGTTTTCAGTATATTAGCAAACTACAAGTTTAAACAAACAAGCATTAAAGGATCTCAGGTAATTCTGCAGTGAATTAATAATCAAAAACTTGATTTCACAGCCTGCTGCTTGTTGATCGGTCTTGTAGCTTCTGTAAAAATTACCATTCTGTATTTACTGCCATAAAAAAGTACCACACTGTTTGCTTTTTCTTTTCTTTTCTTTTTAGGCCCATAGGGTTCATTTTAGTCTCCCCTGACCAGATCACCTTATTTGATAGATCTTCTCTACGTTGTATGTAGGATAATGCAGATGGAACTTCTGATGGCTTCAAAAAAAAAAGATATAAAACCAACTAATGCTTTTAAATAAATCAATAAAATTGATAAATGCCGTTTTTTGTGTGAAATAATGTGATCAAATACCCACAACAGAATAGGATAAGATGTACTTTATTCATCCCAAAATGGTAAAAAAAAATGTTTAAATATATTTTTTCAGTTTGAAAACTTAGTTTACAATAGTACATATTTGTTAAATATTAGTGGTTGTTTCTTTTCAAAAGATCATGAAACATTTATGGCTCTAAACAAGCTGGAATTAGGGTAAAATATGTCTCTGTGGATCTTCAAAGGTTAAAGATCCCTGGTTTAGGGGCACAGCCACATCGTAATGAGGTTGCTGTTGTGTCTTATTGCTCACCGAGACTTGCTAGGAGATATTGTTTTACAACCTAACCCTGCTTTCCAAAGCTCCATCCTTTACCTGTCCGATGGGTTCATGATGCATAATTCTAACATCTAAGACCTTCAGTGAAAAGCTGTATTTATGAGTGGATCAACGTACAGAAGGTTGGAAACTAATACACCTCACCTTTTAAGATCTTTATTTGTAAGGGGGGGGGGGGGGGATCTGTAATTATGGTTCATTTTGCTATTTTGTGCAGGAGTATTACACATAACACCGAAGTTTTGGGGCTGTGTGTCTAAATGTGAAAGAGTTCAAGGAGTAGGAGTATGTTTCCAAGGCATGGAGTCATACAGGTTCATATTTGTTATTTACATATATAAATATCTGCCTGCTGGTTCAGCGAATATGTCATTTATATGTAAATAATTAACACCCAGCTGTCCGCAAATCCCACTTTGCAGTGCTGAACTTTTACCAGCCCTCATTAAACGCAAATGCTCTGTAACCATGCTTCTCATTTCCTTTTAATGGCGTTTAAACGACGCTTGGCATCACAAAACCAGAATGTAAACAGCCGCTGTTTGTGGCCCTCATCTGTGTTATATGTGCTCTGGGATACCGATCCTTTTTGCTGCAGTGCGGGGATGGTCCTGATAAACTAAACGGGGTTAAACGTAGCTGCAAAAAAAAACAAAAACCGAATCAGGGACGAGCTTCATCCATAATCAGCCACACGGTCGCTTCTGTTGTTTTTGGCGCTAGTTTATTTAGAGCACTCTCAGCTGGCTAGCTACAGCTATGACTTGCATCTCTTCCCCTTTCTTAATCACATGGAACAACAACAAAAAAAAAACACGTAAAAAATGAGTCTACTTCAAGACATGTTGATCAAGCTCCAGAGAGGCAGCCCATGCTAAATAGTCGAGTCCTTCGCTGCTGCTGCACTCGCAGGAGCGATTTGTCAAACGGGGTAAGCTAACTAGCTAGCCGCGGAGCTAACGTCGCAGCTAAGTACGCCAAGCGCTGCTGTCACGACTTGTTTAGGCGGCTGTTAGCGAATGTTTCCCGGAGGCTGCGCTCGACAGGGTCGCTTTTGTTATTCCCAAAGGCTCCGGGGCGTCTAAACAGACGCCGTGTGACAGAGACGAGCTAGCTCTCCCCGACCAGCTTCCAGGCAAGTTTGACTAACTAGCAACGGAGAAGGGAACAAGAGCAAGGAATCCATAAGCTAATTAATGATATAAGGGTTTCCCCCCGCGCTACGGGTCTATGCCATTTTTTTTTTTTTTTTTAGTTTCAAAGCATTTTTCCCCTTCATCTCCAGTCGAATCCCTTCCCGCAACCCGTCACTTCCACTAGCAACAGAGATGGCTGTGGGAATAATGCACACTGGGTAAAAACCAATTTATACACTAACCTCCGAAAATTTCCAACAATTCCTCCTGTTCGACCACCATGCAACAGTGCAGGAAACGACCAGCGGCGTTCACCAACCAGGAACATGTATGACACCGCAACCTTCCCGTCGATAGCCCCGCCTTGCTCTTCTACCGCGAGACACGATTGGTCGTTCGTTTTGTGAAGTGAGCTCCTATTGGTCCGACAAGGTGTCGCTTAGCCTCGAGGGAGTAGCTATTCAGCCTCCCGGGCCCCTGGCGGACGCCATTCCGCGCCGGTTTTCGTATTGTCTCGGGTTTTCCAGGGCAACTGCGCTTCGTCATCGCGGGAAATAAACATTTAAGCTTTCGCAAAAGACCACGGATCACCGACTCCGTGGACCCATTGCCACGGTGCGCCACAGGCTACGGCGAAAGTGCTTCTTTTGCAGCATAGCCGTGGATGTGTTGCGCAGGTTTACCGGCGTCCATGTTGAAAACAAGGTCGTGTGGGAAAAAAAACAGAGGGGGAATATGGGCAATGCAGTGAAAAGAGGCTCAGTGGAATAACATGTCCCCGGCGTTGACATGGCTGTACACAAAGCGGAACTGTGTGACAAACGATACATGACTTTTAACATTAATAGGCCTTAAACATCGAGACACGAGGAAGTGTAAGATAATCTCATCGTATCCTGGGTTTATATACGACATATAAATGTTCATAAACAGTAATAGCAAAATGTTCATAAATATTATAGCACCACTAAATTGTTGTGGCGTTCCAAATGAGACCATGATAAATTATTTCTGATTTATTTTTACACCCTTGTTGTGAGATTCTCTGTGTGCAATTCATCAGAAAAACTAACAAAAATGTTCAGTGAAGCGAGACAACCTAAAAAGGGTGCAGTAACCAAGTTGTGTGCCCCTGGTTGGTTGAAGCAGCGTTTAATTTATTTTCAGCATTCAGTGTTATTGGCTGTACGCCTAACAATAAATTATTCAACTTGAACTTTAGGCCAGAAAAATTAACATTACCTCCTCAGTTGATAGACGCATCCAGATTTGTGGTACCTTTTAAATTTATTCATGTTTAATTCTCCATTTGGGATGAAATATGTGTTTAGCTTTTCTCCAGACTTATGAATTGTTTCAATTTCCTGTCAGTTTTTATTCAAAATCTCCAGGTGTCTACTAGAATAGTAGACAGGTGGGGGTTAACAAAACAATCATTTCATTAGAGGAAATTCCAAGTTTTGAAATGGCCCGGCCATAGTCCAGACATACATCTGATGAAGCATCCGTGGAGTAACCTAAAGAGGAACGTCGATTAAAAGTATTCCGACAAATTTAGGAGAGCCGTTGCAAGTTGGAGTGGGCAGATATTTCCATGTTAAGATGTGGTTAGAAAATGGATGGATGGATATATTTAATACCATAGTCTCCTGTTTTATGTCAGGAGACTATGGTATTACATTTGTTACATGTGGAAATAATAAAGATTTGTCATAATGAAGTGAGACTTCAATTTCAAATGAGAAGGAAAATATTTTCTACAGATATTCGACAATACACAGCACCTTGCTGAAAAATAGTATCTTTACCTATTCTTTTACATTCCAACTTGTAACCTTTGTGTTTTTATATCTTATTTTAAAGTTAAATGAAAAAAGTATTTATATAAAAACGTTTTTTTTTTGTTTTGTTTTTTAGAAACTTAGCATGTGCATGTATCCACCGCCTTTGCTATGAGGTTCCTAAAAAGTTCTGGAGCATACAGTCACCTTTAAAAGTCACATCACTGGTGACATGAAGTCCACATGTGTGCAGTCTAATTGTCACATGATATGTCAGTATAACAAGTCAGGGACAAAGGTGTTATGAAGTATAAGTCAGGGTTGGGTTATAAAAAATATCCAAATCTTTAACGTTCCCTCTGAGCACCATCAAATCCATCACCTTTCAATAGAACGCACATGGCACCACAGCAGACCTGGCAACACCCACCAGAACTCAGAGACCAGGCCAGGAGGGCAATAATCAGACAGGAAGCTCAGAGACCAAAGGTGACTCTGGAGGAGCTGCAGAGCTCCACAGCAGAGACTGGAGGATCTGTCCACAGGTCCACAATGAGCCCCACACTCCATAGAGCTGGACTTTATGGAGGAGGGGCCAGAAAAATGTCATTACTTAGAAGGTATGTTTTGAGCTTGCCAGAAGGCACGTAGGCGACTGTGTTCTGGTCAGATGAGACAAAAAAAATTACTTTTCCATCACCCAGGAAAATGCTATGTCTGATGCAATCCCAAGAACACCATCAGCATGGTGGTGGCAGCATTATGCTGTGGGGATTTTTTCAGCAGCAGGGACTGGAAAACTGATCTGAGTCGAGGGAAAGGTGGATGGTGCTAAATGCAGGAACAATTCTGCCTGTGATATAAGACTGATCCAGAGAGACTGATCCTGAGTCAGCTGCAATTGTTGCAAAAGGTGGCTCTTCAACGTACTGACTATAGGGGGTGAACAGTATGGATGCTGGAATTGTTAGTTTTTCAACCTCTTTGTAGTTTGCTTCACAATAAAAAATACATTTGCACTCCCAAACAATCAAGAAAAAAATTTTTTGGAGGTGGGGGTATGTTCTCATAACCTTCTCATAACCTTCAGGTAGAGCATAAATTATCACAGAAAATTATTCAGTATTGTACACAGTCCAGTCTGATGTGGGAAGGTTTATTTTGAAGGCTCAGAGCAGAAATCAAATCTCCCCCTCACCTCCCTGCCTCTGCTGCTGTGGCGATGGAGAGTCCCCCCCCCTCCTCCTCTACGACGCGTAATGCCTCGGGGTTTCCTTGTCTCGGCTGCAGGCGGGGAGGAGAACGGGAGGAAGAGCTGACGCGCACCAACACAGCGGCGTGTTCCCTCACGCCCGGCCACCATCATGTTTACGGGGATGCGGGCGGAAAACCGGAGCAGCTCGGAGGCTCTGGATGCCGCGGCACTGAGGCAGCAGAGGAGGCTGAAACAAGCTATCCAGTTCCTACACAGAGACTCTGCTGATCTGCTGCCTTTGGATGGACTGAAGAAACTGGGGACATCCAAGCAGGGAGTGAGCCTCCTTTCAAAGGCCTTGAGTTATATGGAGCACTGTACACTGCAATATTCATCTCACCTAACTGAGTGGCTCATCTTTTATTCCCTTGGGGTGTTATGTAATCCGGAGTAGAATAGCCTATATATGGCGTAGATCATTGTTATCTTAAAGGATGTACATTATTTTACTCAACATGCTAAAAAGTCTTAACAGAACTGTAAGCTGAAGTGTTCGGGTTGACTTGAATGAGATCTCTGTTTGTCTTCTCTTGCTCCTGTGGTGTGCTGTCTTTGTCTCTGCTGCAGCAGCCACACACTATTCTCCAGAAGAGGCTGCTGGAGGCCAAGCTGTCCCAGGGCAGGATTGACACACATAGGGGAACCCCGAGTAGAGGAGTCCAGCGGAGCTGTCGGCGGCTTTCAAACGAGGATGAGAAGGAAGGGGGCGACGACATCATTTGCGTGGCCTGTAAAGTGGGTGGAATCTGAACTATATCTGTAAAGAATTCAAAGTATTCACTTTGCCGTAGCCTTTTTTTCCACATTTGGTCACATTACAACCGCAAACCTCAGAGGACTTTATTGATGATTGTAAACATACATGTAAAGCGTTTGATTAATGGCTTGATGTCCATGTTGAAAAGTAAGGTTCATACATGCTTCCATCCGATAAAAGTCCCACTCAGTTGGCTGAATGCAAACGCTCCAAGCGCTTTTCAGAAATTTAGTTGCAGAACAATCTGGAAACCACACTTGAACCAGCAGCCCAGGTTGATCTGGGAAGTAAGAAGGTTCTGGGTTTGAATTACAGCTGGAGGTCTTTCTGCATAGAGTTTGCATGTTTTTCTCGTGCATGGTACTCTCTAGGCACTCCAGCTTCCTGCCACAATTACAAAAACAAGACCACTAGGTAAACGGATGACTTTAAGATCCTAAATGTGTGCCTGCATGGGTGTTTAACGTGTCTTTGTGGTCTTTGTGTTGCCCTGTGATTGACTACAAAAGCACCAGACACCTGCCATGGTTTGAGGTCATCTTCGAAGCCGCTTTCAAAATCATCAAAGGTGCACAGGTGGTAAAATGCAAAGATGAACAGGAGTCTGGGGTCGTATGGGGAAGTTCTGTGTATGGGTTCAGTAGAGTGTGGAAAAACCTTTTTTCCTTCAGGTGTGGTTCATAGTTTTGGTTTGACCGACTCTGTTCATTGTGGTCCTTAATATAAATGGCGTCGCTTTTCAGTTTTTCTAGACTTCCTCTGAGAAAACCTTCTCATGTTTCCTCACCCCTCAGCCAATCACTGAAAATAAGTGTGTTCACTCCAAACTTCTCTCAAGTCAGGTCGGTTTGACTCTGGTCTTCAGCAGAGCCAGAGGAATCCAGGTTGGCTCTGGAAACAAAAAAAAAAAAAACAGCTCCTGAAACACTTGAAAGTGAGCCGAGCGGTGCGCGTCCAATTAGAGCCAGTGGAACTGCGCCTTAGGTGCATCTGCAGAGGTATTTTACCACCTAGGCTGTGCATCCACGTGGATCCAGCGTTTTGAGAGACCATAAACGATTATTCTTGAAATTGGGTCGCTGAATGGAGAAATTTCAAAGCGCCGGCTTTGTGTTTCCGTGTGTACATGTGAGCCGCCTCTTTTCTGAAACTGTGACGTCGTATCTTTGCCTCTCTCCATAAGCCGCAAGCTCCTCACTCTCACAAATTACTACAAACACGGCGCCGTATGAAGTTGCGTTTATGCTAAGGCTAACATTAGCTTTGCTACGGCTGTTAGTAGCGTTGTTGACTGTTCCTTTCTAACAAACCCGCTCTACATACCGTGTCCCCTGCCAACCTACCTAAAGATCACGTTCAACGTGTGTAAACGTTTGGGTCTGATCCCCGCCATGTTGCTGTGTTAACTTCCCGAGTTTTATGGGGTTTTTAAGACGCCCATAAAATGGCTATACCCCCCTTACAAGCCTAGCATTGTTGATGATTATAGATTCATATTTTGTGGTATGTGCTTTCATGCCTGCTCGTTGTGTTCTCATGTCTATCAAACTGGCTCTGGATCTGCGCCACATTTTGGTAGGAAAAAAAGCATTTCCATGGACCTGTGGCTTCTTTATCATGCAGTTTGACTAGATTACCAACTGTGCGTTTATTCGGGCCGCTGGCCAGGCTCTAGCTACAAGCCACTGGGCAGAGTGAACAAAATGGACCCCTTTATTATACTTACCCACTTCACCTTAACTTGATTTCAGTCAAAAAACAAAGAAGGCAGAAAAAATGGTTATTTGCGTGCAGGTAGGGATGGACCTGCAGTCCAAGGCTGTCAGCCTGCCTTGTTCATTATTTGAACCGGGCTGCAATAAAAGGGCACAGCTCATTTCAGAGCAGCTGCGGAGCTATGAGCGGAGCCTGGTGCATCTGTGCGCACGGGAAGAGGTGGCATGACTCAGGCTGAAGTTATTAGTACGACCTGAATGCTGATGGGCTCATTGTAAGTTATGCCTAATCACTTTTAAAAATGATTAGAAATGTCATTATGGCTACAAAATGACAATAAAAGCTCTTGATTCCCGTATTCACTCAGCAAGAAATGAGGTGGAGGTTTTACTCTAGTATATCCCAGTTGTTTTTATGGTTGGAATATGACAAAACATGGAAATGTTCCAGGGGAGTGAACCCTGTTTCTTCCGCTTCTTGTCCTTGTCGCAGTGTTTCGGCCAGGAAGTTACGCTGCTGATTGACACGGGCTGCAGGATGAACCTGATATCTTCGCTGACCGTGGACAGATTAGGGTGAGTGGAACTCCTGCACTCGTCGTCATCTAGAAACAACTGGATTCACTCGTCTCCGTTTTCTTTCCCTTTAAGACTGAAAGTGCTGGTGGAGGAGAACAAAACGGACCCGGTGGGGTTTCCGTTTCAGCGGAAACTTTGCATCGATGGATACATCAGGGAACTCAGCTTGACCGTCGGAGGACTCCGAATAATGTCTTCATTCTTTATAGTGGGTGAGGAAAAGAATGATGATGAGAAAAGTGACAAAACCCTATAATCTTATGATACCTTGTCGGGAATTCACTGTCAACTTATATCAATTTCCAGAAAGCACCAAACCACTCATGTCTCTGGGCAGCAAGACTTTAAACTCACTCAAGGTGAGTTACTACCACTTGCACTTGATACTCCTCCTGTTCTCAGGAGCAGTTACGTGTGACTTACCTGTACAATGCCCTTTGAATTTTTTGGCCTTTGTACATATATTTCCCATAATGATGTCGGACTAGGGATGAAGATGGCCGTGGAGGAAAATGGAATAGCCCTGTGAAGAACCATGTCTGTGTTAATATAGTCTGGTGTGTTGGATCATTATTCTGCTGAAACCTGAATCTTACTCTCACTTGATTAAAGGACACAGCTCCAGCTAGTGCCGTTGTAGAGTTGAGCAACCCCCACATATTTAGATTTGTGATTGTAGAACAGAAAAGGCTTTTTCATGTGGTGACTCCCCAAACAGCCAACTGATACTCTCTCAGTGTTGTTATAGTGACTGGGTGATTTCAGCATAGCATTCTTGTTGGAGATTTTTAACCTCCCTTACTATCCTGCTCTCTGTGCGTAGTAGCAAGTCAGATATCAGCACTCATACGGCAAATAGTTTTTTTTTTACATTTTAATTGTTGCTCTGACTTTAGTCTTTGGCAGGTTTAGACAAAGAGCTATTTTTCTGGCCTTGCCCTGACTTATGAATGGTAGGTTCTCGTGTACTTGCCATCTTAAAGACTAGATAACAAGAATCAGGCCTCTGTGTCAACAGGTCATATTTACCCCAGAGAAACAATAAATCATGGATCCCTTATAAAAAAGTTGCTAAACACTTTGAATAATTAAAAAAAAAAAATCATGTGCTGGTCACAAAAATACTTAATGTTTTGTAAAAAGAACACACAAAAAAACAACAACCAAAAAACCTGTACATACTGCTCCTGTTGTTACCTTTGTCCCCTGAAAATGTATTTTTTTGTTGTAGATTGTAGATTATGTTCTGCTTGGGAGCCAAAGTCAGATTCCTTGTTTCTACCCTCAAACATTGATAACGTATGATCTGTTAGGTGGGCCAGACATTAAATATATCTCTGAATGTGACAATTGTTTCACCCCTGATGAAAATATGTACTTTAATAGAAATTAGGAATTTTCCCAAATTTTACAAGATGGGATTATATGGCTGCAATAAAAAAATATATATTATTTTTTTCAGCAACGTGGAGCGGGCTGTAAATACATGCAACAGAAACTTTAAGCTGGTCAATGAATGAATGGCCAGAAAGCTTTGTTATGACATATTTTGTTATGTGTGCTGTCTGTTGCAGTGTGTAATTGACACAGATAAGCAGATATTGGTGTTTGGGACAACCACAAGGGAGCAGGTTGACTTTGTTAAAATGCCACAAAATGAAAGGTAGGCCTGTCATTTTTATGTCTTTATAGTTTTTGCCAGGACTGCGTGACTGCATTACAGACTTCAAACTTAATCGGTTCATTTTTGGACTCATTGTGAATAGCTGGATGAATGCTGTACGTTCCAAAGTCTCTAAAGCACAATGTAACTAGTTGTGGGATATGATCATATTGTGTTGCACCGCAGTGGAATGTATTTCAAGATGTTAACAATAAGATGATGCATTTGATAAAGAGTTTTCATCAAAAGTCAGATGATAACATGCATTAGCTTTAATCTGTTTTTACTTACAGTATGATAAAGAAACAATAATCAAGAAAAAGAAACCATGTTTGCCTCGTATCTAGCTAACAACATCTTCTGTCCTTGTCCTTTTCTTCCAGCGACCTGGATTACTGACCTTCCTGGCTCAACACACACACACACACACACACACACACACACACACACACACACACACACACACACACACACACACACACACACACACACACACACACACACACATTGGGAGTTAAGCTTTAAGGAAGTGAGCATTCTGTCATTGAAAGGGAACTTTTTTGGAGTTTTTCCTGAGAAGAACACTAAATTGTAAAACAGGTCTGCTAACTCTAACCAAAAAGGTCCCAGGAAAATAGAAGTCAGTGTGGGAAAGTGGTCGATTTCTCACCAGCCTTTACCTCAAAATCCAATATGGCCGACTTGCATAAAGAACTTGACAGCTGAAATAACAAACAGTTGTTGTTTTTGTTTTACTATTGTTAATTTGTACAAATAAAGGCTATAAAAGCTCATTTAAAGCTTCAGTAGGGAGTTCTGAGAAAACTGTGGACTTAGCCAGAAGATTTGAACAAGCACGCCTTACAGGTCCCTCCCCCTTGCTCTCTGCTGCCTTACAGCCCTCCCTCCACAGCTCCTCCCCCACAGCGGAGCGTACCTTAGGGCTCCATGTCTATCCTCATTTTATTTCAGGCTCAGTCTAATTCTTTCTTTTTAGCTTGCTTCTCCTTTTTGCCTGTCTTTGTTGTCTGAGCAGGTGCCACTCGATAAATTGGCAGTTCTCCTGTAAAGCAGGTTGTTTCTCTGCCAAATTTCTGCACCGCTGCAGCCCACTGGTAATCTCAAGCATAAACAATGGTACGCACCATGTGGGGAAGGGGGTGTGAGTACATGAGCATGATAGACATTGCTAAGGATTCATATCAGACATTCCTTCTGGCCCTGATTGGTTGTTTCTGTCTGGGAGCGGTGCATTGACAATGGGACCCCTGGGAGGGAGGAGCCAGAAGAACTGGACTTTTTTCACAGATTATCTCTCTCCTACTTTACTGTCACGACATAGAAACAGTTTTAACAAATATGTACAAAATGAATTTTTACAAAAACTACCCACTGCAGCTTTGAAGCATGTAAGGAGGGTCCCATGTCGCTGTGTTTTAGAGTAGATATATCATTGACCTAAATAGTGACAGTAGACCTGCTAGTATAACAGAACCTTTAAAAAAGGGTAACTACAGTGTTTGAAAGTAGAAAGTGCAGGGGAAATAATTTATTAGCTATTACTGCTAGTAGCGGTTAGCTACCCTGGTCACTAGACATACCAATTAGCAAAATCCCATCGGTTTTCAGAGTCTGAACTAGAATACGGTCTTGTTTCATTGAATCATTATATCCCCAAATCAAAGTTTGGACTTTAAACTTTGATTTGGTAATACAGAACTTGATTACTTGTTAGCTGTCAAAGTATACACTTTATCTACTCTTTTATCTACTTCGACAACTCAGTGCCATAGTGTGCTCACTCACTTCTTTGCTTGGTTATTAGTTGTGAAGAAGAGACACGCAACCTCATAGAAACACTACTTTTTAGACATTAAGGACTTCTTATGTAGCCCCGGCTCTCTGGCAAGCCTGATGTGTATCTTATACAAGTCGTCAACTATGTTCTGTGCAGGTAGATAACAGAAGCTGTAGTGACGTTTTTGTAATTCTTATGCAAATGTATTTTTTTTTTTATATTAATGGCCAAAACCAGTATTCTACAGCCATTGTGGATTACTTGTGTTGAGTATAGATTAGGTGGACAACTGTGGCCAAAAACATTGTGACTGACACAAATGCTGTTTTTCACAAAGTCTGCTGTGTCAGTGTAGCTAGGTTTGGATTGGCTTTCTATTTAAAACATTTTATGAGTTTCTCTTATTGAGAAAACAAAGGGATTCTGTAAAGCACCAACACTAAAGACATTGGCCTGTTTCCCAGACTTTTTATCAACATTCTGATCATTGTTCAGCACCAAATTACACTGCAGAGTAAAGTTGCCCTTCCAGGCTGTTTATTCATGTCTGTTGTGAGAAAAATTGTGAGTTAATTCACTTCTTTGGACAAAAGGCATCCCCACATATGAACAGCCTCAGTACACTTTACTTTTGTTATAACAGATGACCCATGGTAGCGCTCACTTTTTTTCCTCCAGATTTTATGCATAACAGAAAAACAGTAACTGCTTCCTACTGCCATGTGCCAGCCGTGTAGAGCTCTGCACGGGTGGTAACCCGATCCCTTAGCTGAGTCCTTGATGGCCATGATCCGTCGCGGGACTCTATGAGCCCTGAAGCAATCTAACCTGGTCAGCCTGATTGATAATGAGAAGCACTCTAGTTCTGCACATTATCAATCTGGGACTGCTCCCACTGAACCAGTTTGGGGAAAGGAGCAGAACTCTCCAAGCTTATTGGGGAAGCAACATCTAGTGCCCGCCTACAACAGGTTGGTTTTAGACAATCACGGAATAAAATCAAAACATAAGCAGCAGGCATTATGAGAAGCCACGAGAAGGTAAGCTAGTCAAGGCAAGTTTGCTGTTCTTCTTTCAAAAAACAAATCATGGATCCTGACAAAACAGACGTGATAGCAGCAGCTATGCATGCGTCCTCCTGCCCTTCCATGTTTATGATGGCCGGCTGTGGACTCAGCAGCTCTTGCCTTCGTCGTACTGGTATGTCCCGCCTTAAATCACAACAGTGCAACGTGATCGGCCAGAACCGTTTTTGGTTCGGACACAAACGGTTGAAGCCGGAGCGGTACGAGATGGATTCTCATGTTTGTGAACGCACGAATACCGCGAGAATTCATCTTGCAGGGAAGGTTAGAAGCAACCTTCACAGCAACTTAATCTCTCTCTCCTTGGTTCTGATGTTTTGATGATTTTATTTATTTAGATGCCATCTTACAGGAGTCAATATCCTTGCTTGTGAAACTATTTTTATGCAAAGCGTGCTGAAAGCATGTTTACCTGCAAATAGCCACATAGGAAGAAGGATTTCAACCACTACTTCTTTTCAAAGCAACTTCTGCTCGTCTGTTGAAGTCAGACAGAGTGCTGTCAGATGGCCTCTCCCCAGCTTCCCCTGAGCTACCAGGAGATCTTTGAGAAGATGCTTGGAGGTTAATTCATGGTCGGGCTTAAACACGGCGAAAAAGAGTTTTTGTGATCAAGACAGTTTTTATTCACTTTCATAGCCTACTAATTTATTGCATCTCAGCTCATCACTCTTCGTTTCAACAAAGAATCAATGCAAAACAGCTACTTTATAAAAACAGGCAGAGACGTTTGTGGGGACAGTAAAGATTTCTGTCAGTCTGAAAAGCTTATGGCCACAAATGTGAATCTTCTATATTTTATGATGTTCGAAAATATTAAATATTGTGTCTTTTTTAGTCTAATTTGTATTTGTATTGTATTCAATGCCTAGGAATCTGTACAACAGAGTAGTAACACTTCAGATAAGTTGTATCATATGGCTGAACCAAAGTACAGGTATCAAATAAAAAAATATATTTCCTATGTCTTTTTATTGAATCATTTCTTTTAAAAATGCACTCATACAGTCATTTATTTTTAAAGAGTATGCATTTTGATGAGGCTCTTGTCAGATTTAAAGTACCTTTTGAAAATAACTTTTAATCAAGTATTGAACATTTCTGCATTAAAATAGTCTGTTTATTGGTCTGACATGACATTTTTAATGTTAAAAGTTTGAAATTGATTAACTGTGAGCAGAAAATCCATCGTGACATAAATTTTGAAAACATCAGCGGATGTGTGATCAATCTACGTATCACACTTAGTTATGTGAGTTACCGCTGAGAGCATTAGAGTAGTACTAAAACATTACAACGGTGCAAAAGTAGCTTTAAGCGTGTGATGTACCCGCATGGTCTACTCCATTGCTTGCTGGATTGGTTACCATGGTGACTGTAACATGGCAGCATAGTTTGGTAACACGCCCCCTGTAGTCTCCAAACTTTGGAGTCATTCTTCATGCAGGCCAATGTAACGGCAGCATGACTGCTTATGTCAGCTATTCTTGTTTTTAGCAACTGCAGTTTTAGTTTTTTTTGTTTTGTTTCGTTCCCAATTTCCATTGTTTAATTTCAGCTTGACAGACTGGGATGGACAAAATGAAGTCAGAGGCCGATCTGGTCCAGGTGCTTACTGGCAGTCCGGGATGCAACATCGCGTATGTTCTGGACGTCTCAGAGAGGACGAGAGCTGTTCTGGGATCAGTGAAGCGCCTGCTGATCCAGACTCTGCTGGCTAAAGCTTCTCTTGGAGACGCTCTGTTTAACATCATTACGTTCTCGGAAACGGTGAGGAGAAATCCAGAGAAAACAGGCATGGCGGTTAGGAAATAATAAGATTACAAGTTCTGCTGTTCTGAGTGGATACATTTGTACGACAGTGCAGTTCGGTTCTAGTCTGGTTACATATACACATATTGGGCTCAGATGGCATAATTATTTAGCTATTTTAATGATGTCTTTAAACTGTTCCTTTGATAAGGTAATAAGAAATAATTGGTCCAAATAAATTTAAATGACTAAAAGGCGAATTGGTTGTGCAATGCTGCTCCGGCAGTCTTGCTGCTGGTGGTTGATGCAGGCCCTGGACTGCCAGGGGGGCTGGGTCCTGAGCTTGGTCTGCAGGGGCGAGATGGTAGCGGGGGCGAATCTGGGTGTGGGCTCTTATCGCATACAGAAAAGTTTCCAATGGTTCAAGATCATAAAAAGTCAATCATGCGACTAGGATTCGGTCTTGAGATATACTTTTTGTAGAGCAGAACCTGGCCTGGCACATGTGGCCAACCAGCTTCTCTATTTGGTATGCCTGAAATGTCGCGACAGAACATGAGAAAAACAAAAAGAAATTGGCACGCAGGTGAAACTTTGACATAATTAAGCGGACGTTCCAAAAGGATAACCAACCCAAGCGACATCAGCAGTGGTGGGAGAATGTATAACAAAGCTAGCATTAAGCTTCTGGAGTTTAACTCTAACTGACCCAGAATATGAAAAGTGTAGTCTGAAATAAAAGGTTGTGTGCCTTCTTATGCAGTATATGTCAATATTTGGTATAAACTGGTTTTGACGCTGTGTATATGACCTGTAACCTGTGCGGATTAAGCGGGTGTACTCGCACAAAGTGAAAACCTTTGCTTTTGTGTGTCGGATTACCACCCAGTGTAAATTTACAGGCTCCTCTGCCTTCTGTCTTTTTAGCTCTGATTTATGACTTCATGTCTGTGGTTCAACCGGGTAGAGTAGTTGTCTTGCACTCGGAAGGTTGTGGGTTCAGTTCTAGCTTCCCCCTGTTGCACATTGATGTGCCCCTGGGCAAGGCACTCAACCCCAAATGGCCTACCAATCTGTGTATTGGTAAATGTGTGCATGTTCATGAGTATGCTTTGGTAGTGTGGCTATAGACCAGAGTGGTGAGTGTGACTGGAAAAGGCGATTTATAAGTGCAGTCCATTTTAACAGGAAAGATTAGGCTTCTATGAGCTGGATAATCCAGTAAGGCTAAAAATGCAGAACTAATACATTTAATCTTCCTAATAGATCATATTTCCCAGGCCTTTTCTGCTCACACGCACTTTGAACCTCTTTTGAACCTTTCCCAGGTGCACTGCTGGTCCCAGGCCATGCTTCCCTGTCTTCCTACCACCGTTTTCACAGCTCTTCCCTGGCTTAACTCCATCGGCTGCGGCCCTGGCAGGAACGCCCTCGCTGCCCTGAGAGCGGCCCTGTCCGACCCGGCGTGCCACGCCGTTCAGCTGCTCTGCACCGAGCTGCCCGAGCAGCAGGGGCTCCTGCTCAGATCCCTGCCAGCGCTGGCAGCCTGCAGGCCTGTCAATGTTTGCTACCTGCTGCTGGGCTCCAGCAGTCCGCCGGAGAGGTCCACCAGAGACCACCTGCTGTGTCTGAGCCAGGCCACAAGAGGGAGCTGCTACTTGGTCGTGTTTGATCTGCACGGTCGGTTGGAGAAGGTGGGAACTTTTTTTTTTTCCAGTGCAAAACACACAAATGGCTGTTCTGGAAATCATTTGAAGCAAGCCAAGCTGTTTGTTGTGTTACAGCTAAGGCCTTGATCTAGTTTTACACCCGAATGCACCACTTATTCCCCATAATGATGTCACCACACTGTGAGCGTCTCTGTCTGCTTGTGTGGGGCTTGGTAGGTGATTCCTCTTCATTTTGAAAGCCAGCCATCAGTTCCATCCCAAGCCAAGCGTTGCTCCCATTGTACCTCTGCCATTAAAACCCAGCCAGCTTCACCAGCGTCCTCCAGGTTGGTTCGCACCGGTGACAGTTTTAAGAAAATGCATGTATAAAACGCCTCATCTGCTTTTTTCACTTTGTTGCAGGTGCAGCCTGGGCGGCTCCTGTGTGCTGCGTAGTCCAGCTGCGGCCCGGTGGGAGTACTTCCCAGGATGCAGGGTCCTGGCCAGGGGAGGGGCGGATGGCCTTTACTACCCAAGCACTGTTATCCAGCAAGCACAGGTGGAATCATGCTAGTATTTGAATAAAAATACAAAACGTTGTTGTGCCTGAGCAAATCTCAGTTATGGTGGTCATGGAAACAGCAAACATGCTTAAATCGGAGGCAACTGGACTTTCGCTCAGTTCTTATTCAGCGACCACTGTGTCTTCATACCTCAACACATAGTTATGCATAATGGGGACGTGGGTCAACACTTTCTGGCACATAGCAATCTGCATGGTGCCTTCCTACATGCTGTAGAAGAACCCCTCAATGCAATTACAGATGCAAGTGTTTTGGTTATGTGCATCAGCTTTACACATGCAAAGGCAGAAATGTTGTCCGTTCTTCTTTGCAACATGCATAGCTCAAGAGCATCTACTGAGAGCATCGGTTTTGTCTTGCAAGTCTTGCAGATCCTGAGATGCGCTTGGGGCTGGATTTTGACAGGTGCCTTCCAACACATTAATGTGTTTTCATCTAAACTTTTCCATTGTAGCTCTGATTGTTTTTTTCAGGGCTGATCTCCTGCAGGGAAATGGACCTCAGTCACTGTCTCAAGTCAAAGTTTTCTTTCAGGATCCCCTTGTATATACCGCAACCCACCTTCCCATCAGCTCTGAACAGCTGCTGTAAGGTCTACCTGTAGCAGGATGCTGCGCCATCCATGTTAGACATTTTCTGTCTGCAGGAAACTTGTTTAGGAGTCACTTTTCAGATTTTTTTTTATTGCGCATCCATTCCATTTTACTTCATAATTATACTTTGTGTGGGTCTATCGCCTAAAATCCTAACCAATATGCTGAAGCTTGTAGTGAGATAAACTCTGATATCTAGCCAAGCAATATAAAAAGTTGCTGGTCCATTTAAGAAATTGAAGAGTAAGTTATTTGCAAAAAAGTGGCAACATAATAGAATTTGCCTAATTCAAACTTAATGGAGAACTCTTTAATCCACCAGGTCTGACGTTTTGATTGACATTTTCCTCCCAAACATCCAAACACAGGGCAGCAGAGGACTTTGGGTGGTTGAGTTTGACCATCCAGGGAGGGCTAGTTTGGGGAATTTCTCCTCCCTGCGTCAGCTTGTTTGCTCACTGGATCTGGTGGTCGACGGCAGAGCTCATAACCACCGTCTGGTGCCTGGCGATTTTGTCCTGTCGCCATGGGAATCAGATCTGGTGAGATACGGTCCGGGTCGAGTGGCGGCAGTCGCACCTCACAGAGGTAGGTCTGGCACTTTAAAACAGTCTCGTCTTAAACCATGTTTGATTATCGGAGGTTTGACAAAAAAATTGGTCAGGAGCCAAACATTAATAACTGGGAAGTGGAAATGTGCTTCAGCAGAAAGCAGCTTGCATTACATTTGTATGATGTCAGAAAGCATTGTGTTTTATTTCTTCTTCCTGCAGCTGGTGTCGCGGCCAGCCTCCAGGTGCTGATGTGGAACAGCTGCGTGTCTCTGGTTCCCCACGGCCTGGTTTTGCCCATCTCACTGTACCGCTATTTCAGACTTGTGAAGCAGCTCCAGGTTCCAGCCCCGTGGTGCAGCTGGGTCGCCACCGAATCTCCATGCACTCTCCAGAGATCTCTCCCAGACTGCTGCCAGCCAACACATGACCCTCACTGCTGTTCGGTTACCACCCGGCCGGCCTGCGTAGGTCCACCCAGCTGCGGCTCCAGCCTCGGAGAACCGTGCCATTTCAGCAGCAACAGACAGGCAGACTTCAGAGAGGAACTCGTCAGGAATGGAGACTCTGAGGCACCATCCCCACCTCCATCATCTCCAACTACAGACGAGATGAACGCTCCCAATCCTCCTGAAGTAAAGCTGAGGAGCCAACGACAGCGTCCCCCATGGAGGTACTGGAGGAGAACTGGACCAGAACCGCAGCACAAACAGCCAGGTCGGAAACAAACGGTCTGAGCCGCTACATTCTGGACCTACAAGCGAAAGCTGCTTCATCTGTGCTAGCTCTTTGATCATAGCCACGCACCAAGACGAGAAATGAATCAAGCTACAAATGAAATGTTGTGTTTTTATTCTCAGGAAGTGAAACGCTCAGGAGGATGTCACAACGCTCCAGGCTCCCTGTCCCACAGATCAGTGGCTCACCAGACCACAGCCCCCTGTTTCATTCCCTTCCTGAGGCTAAAGCCAGAACGATGAACATCAGAGAGGTTTTTGGAATGGCCGGCTTTAAACCTCGACCACCGGCTCAACGACAGTCTTTCTCTGCCAGGCCAGCAAAGCCTCTCTTATCCCTACATAGTAGGCAGTCCATGCTTAATGGCTCCTCTGGTACAAAAGTGTAAAGAGACAAGATTCAGAGCTTCTTTATTGTCACCGCGTGTTACCGTGGTGAAACTTGCTTTTTGGACACTCCGGCTAAGAGTACACATAACAGAGTTTTTTTTCCCCTTCACATTGTAGCGTGCAAAAGATAAAAAAGATAAGATCAAAAGTTTGTATTAGAGTCCGAGGGCTTTGATATCAGTCCCTTGGCTAGTGTTATGAGCCATGTTACGTGGATTGGTTGTCCTTTACGAGTCACAGATAGCAAATAATGAGGTAATAAGGTGCTTCTTCTGCAAAGATTTGAGGCTTATTTTAAAGAAATGTGCATTTAGATATTCCTGAGAGAAGAGTGTGCTAAATGAGCAGCGTTAATAAAGTGATTTTAACATATGATGGACTATAACATGTTTGACATTTAGTAGTAACATATGGTTATAACATATGGTTATAACATATGAGGACATTGATGGACAAACTCTGAGCAGGGGTCTGTCGCCCTCTGCTGAGGAACTGCGGCAAAACCAGTGGATGATTTTAACATGTAGGCTGAATGTAGGACCACAGTCTCCCATCAGGTGGCGATTTCCCTCACAGCTCTTGGGAAGAAGCTGTGTCTAAGCTTATTTGTTTTGGCTTTGAGGCTTCTGAAGCGTTTACCTGATGGGAGAGGGGCAAACAGCGCATTGCCTGGGTGGGTGGGATCAGTGACGATGCGTCTGGCCTTTCTTTGGACTTGGACTTAGATTCTGCAGACGGCATCCCACAATCCCCTGCCCTTTTTCTCACCACCTGTGCTAAGTCCTTCCTTTCCTGGACTGTGCAGCCCCCATACCACACAGTTATGCTGAGACATAAAACACTCTCTATGGTAGCTCTGTAGAAGTTCTTTAGCAGTTTAGTAGGAAGTCCAGACCTTTTCAGTTTCCTAAAGAAGAGGAGCTGGGGCCTGTCGGTGAGGAAGTCACTGATCCAGGAGCAGAGAGGTGTGGGTAATCCAAGGTTGTGGAGGTTTAGAGCTAGCATGTCTGGTAGCACGGTGTTGAATGCTGAGCTGAAGTCCATGAAGAGCATCCTAACATAGTTGTTGGAATGCTGCAGATGAGTCAGAGCTGAGTCCAGTGCTAATGAGACAGCGTCCTCTGTGGAGTAATTCCAGAGGACAAACAAGTCTATGTGTTAAACAGTTTGACCGGTACTTAATGCAGTGGTGGGATTCCTGAAGGTTTCTTATCAAATAAAGAAATAAGTAGGATTATATAAACTCTAAAATAAATAATAAAATTAGATTATCTCACTGCTGCATCTCTCTTCCCTTCCATGTGGAGGCAAACCCCTTTTAAACATATTACTGACACCTAAAGGACGCGTCTGATCCATTGTTACGTAGCCGAAAATTCAAGACCTCTGTGATTTGGAAATTGTGTGTGTTTTTTTTTAAAATTACGATTATACTGCAAATGCGATTAATTGTCAACCCATTTAAATCAGTGAATAAAAGAAAAAAACAGCTTCTCACTCTATCTTAATAGCTATTTGGGAGTCATGCTAGCAAAAAACCTTCTCTGTCCCAACATCACAAACGTGAACATGTGCTTTGTTAAAACCAACGGGGACCTTTAAGTGGAACTGTGTACTTTGGTAACCTGACTGTCGCCACATGGATGTAGTTCTGCTGAGCTCCACACACTTTAAGGCTTCATCACATCTGTCACTAAATGTGGAATGAACTGCGTGTTATCTTGGCGAAACACACAGAAAATAGTGAAAAAATATATACTTTATTGTAAAATGCAGTTGCAGCATCGCTGGTTATAAAAGTCCTAAATAATTACATGATTTGGGGTAAAATGTCGATATCCAAATAACAGGCTCATGATATCAAATGTCCAATATTCTGGCTTTTCCATAAGAAAAAAAAATAGATCATTTTGAAAGCCAAGCTGTAAGCAGCCTTTTAGAGCAGACGTCTGTGTAAAAGTAAAAAGGCAGGAAGCACACACGCAGCCTCAGCATTGGTCAGCTGTGTTATTGAAGTTTAGGGAGGGCAGGTTGGGTCAGCTGTGATGTCAGAGGTTAAAGGTGAGCTGGACGCTCTCTCCGGGCTCAACGCTGACCAGCTGAGTCTGTCGCTGCGCATCGGGCGAAGCTGGCAGTGATGGCGTACGTTCCAGGTGACACCTCGATGTAAAAATCTTCCCCTGATGCCGAGACAGGGCCCTTGGAAAAGGGATGCAGAAGAGTTTTAGGGTAACGAAACAAATGGACTTAGAGTTCTATCAGCGGATACTTTATCCCAGGCCTGGATCTGTGGCCGTAGCACTCCTGTAACACAGTTTTAAGCCATTTATCACAGTGACAAATCCAACATGACTTCAAGCTTACTTGCTTTTCTAGTTGATTTAAGAGAATCACTGTGTTTTAATTAAGACCGTTATGTCTTACGTGTTTTCTTCCATATGTTGCACGCCTAGCTCCTGGCCGTGTGTGGAACCTGGACATGTGGGTCTTCTCTCCCTCACTGGGCTCAGTGCAGCAGCCAGACTCGTAAAACCTCTGCATTAAAAACAAAGAAAGACAACCTCGTTTTTGTGTGTCCAGCTGAAGTCCCATCTCGCAAAGGAAGTTCAGTTGATGTTAGCTGGATTTTATGTGACGGACCAACACCATACAGTGCATATTCGTGACGTGGAAAGACGAAAGGTGGTTTTGAAATTTGTTTGCGGACAAAAAAAAAAAAAATCTCAAAAAGTGTAAACCTTACCATTGTAGCTCTGGTTGTGGGTTTAGTGTCGTGCTGCTTGATTATAAACCTCTGTCCCAGGTTCATTTATTTTCCAGCGTGAAAGCTTTAATTTTTCGCCATGATTCAATGGTCTACCAATCGACTTTAACCAGGTAACCACGTAGAAGAGTCCCCACAGCATGATGCTGCCAACAACATTTTTCACGTTCAATCCTGATTTTTTTTTTCTTTTTTTGCAGCTATCGGATTTAAGGAGGCTGAATGTAGATGCACACCACACTTTTAATTCGTAAAACATTTTGGGAAACCAGTCACAATTATGCGCCGCACAATGTGAAGCATTGGAATAAAAAAGCGATACTTTTGAAAGGCGTTGTAAGCACCAAAGCGTAAGCGCTCTTCCCTTACCTTGCAGTGATAGCTGGTCTGTGTCATGAACTCTGCAATTGTTGCAAAGGCATCATGAAGCTCATGGGTTGTCTGAGGGAGCGATATAAAATAAAAGCTCGTCTAAGGAAAATACGATCTGATGTGGTGTACAGTGGATGGACAGAACAGAAACAAACTGATTTTTTTTTTTTAAGTGGGATCTTGATAAGAATGTGTTTGCACCTTGGCAGCAACACGAGCATCTTCTGTGGGGGTCTGAGATGTACTGGTGCGTGTCCAGTCTACACTGCGCCTGGAGGCCCGCTCCAGCACCTCCAAGCCCAGCCTGCCTGAGCGCTGCAGGGAGGAATCCAGCCAGGCTTGACTTGCCATGAACAGTTGATTGTTACCTAAAACACCACAGAGATCACAGAGGGTAGGTATCAGGGACCTGTAGGGTCATCTTCATGACACACATCTACCAGATCACATGTTTATTTTTTACTTTTATGGTCACTTTGTTCAAAATAGCAAACAGGCTTAAGTTGGAGGCAACGGGATTGCCAGTCTGACAACGTTTCGACACCTATCCAGGAGTCTTTGTCAGTTCTGGTGGCTCGCACTTGAGCAACCTGCAGTTGGTGCGCTGCGGTTTTTGAGGACATGGAGGCCCATCCTCAGAGGTGCAGATTTTGGACAGGGAGAACAGATGGTTTGAAAGAAGCCATCTTGGTCAAAAGAGAAAAGCCATCACTAAACAGAGGGGGAGGATTGACGTGTCCTTAAAAACAGCAGCATTCCAACTGCAGGTTGCTGAAGTGCGATCCACCAGAACTGACAAAGACTCCTGGATAAGTTTGAAACGTTTTCAGTAAGATCTGAACGAAAGTCCGGCCTCCGATTTAAGCCTGTTTGCTGTTACGATGACCCAGATAACTGAGAATTAGCATTTGGCTCAATATGATCACCGAAGATGTTTGATGATCAACTCTAGCCATGGGTCGGCCACACAAACCAGCTTCCATGCTTTCTAAATGCTCTTGAAACCCTACAGTGGCCTTCTTTGGAGCGGCCTTACAGAATATAATTAAACACCTTTGAATGAAATATTTGAAAAACACATGGAAATAATAAAAGGGAAAACAACGTCACACACCCCCACCCCGAAAGAAAACTTAACAAAAGTGACAACAAGTGTCTTCATATGACGTCAGAGGTATGTACTCAAAGTTAAACTAATAAAACGAGTAACGAGAGCACAGTGAATGAGCTGCAGGTTTTTAAAGGACAAGCCACAGACCTAAAGCAGGCTTAAGTTAATTTAAACTGTCGACTAGCAGCTTTAAGGCAGCTCGCTCATTCCGGTTCAGGGTCCATGCCTACAACAACCAGCCTCCAAGCCGTTCACCTGCACGCGCGGCGGTTTCCCACCGTGTCGTCATGACAACTTTCCTGTCAGCGCGTCACTAATCTTCAGCAGAGAGATTTAAAGAGCTCACGGCCGGCCAGGAAGCACGGCCGGTTCAGCACACTGACCCTCAGAGGGAGCCGAGGCTCGTCGGCGCTACTTACATTTTCCTTAGCTGTCACTTCAGCGCTGTCTTTCTTTTCAAATGAGTTGACAGGAAATGCTGCTGGTTAAACCCCGCCCCTTTCAGGAAGCACACACATGTGGCGTCAGCGCGCCGCCCAGGTCGCAATAATCATGGAAATGTTTTTGAACCCTTAAAGCTAAGGCTCATAAAACAAAGCCTAGTTCCGCCCATTAGGCCGTGTTCACATTTGAACACGTCGTCCTGTATTAGAGCATCTTTGTTATAGAAGTCAACTCATCGTGCTTGTTTCATCCAATTTGCAGCACAGACCTGAAGTCCAAGTATCTTGATGCAGAAAGCTCACTGGCTGTTCCAGCTCTTGCCCGACAGCTGAGTGTGACTGTCGCAGCGAACTGGATTCAACGTAATCGTATCGTGTAGAAGTTTCAGTACAAATATTCAAAGGGCCGTGAGTTTTGAGCAACTTTTAATATTAATTCTAGTTTTAAAATGTATATAATTCTAGGAAACAGATTTAGTTCAATCCGTTTTTTAAAAGGGGATTTATGGTATCAAAACTACCCCCAGGTATAACCAAACATTTCACAGGACAGTCAGCTTTTAAGTTTGTCCCACAGAGGATTTAACAATCACCTCAGAGAAGAAGGAAACTTATAGCAAAGGTTGTTTTGTAGCTCAAGTTCATGCTAGACCTTAATATTTTTTAAGAAACAGAAATCAGACAACAGGTTCCATTTACACATTTTATTTCTCCAAAAACAAGCAGAAAGGAACATTATGCCATCAGCACACAGGCTCCTCCCACTTCCTTGATCTTCTCCTCGGCCTGCCGGCTGAAGAACTTGGCCTTGACGATTACAGGCTGCTTGGGCAGCTTGCCTTTGCCCAGAACTTTGTAATAACCCTGCAAGAGAGAAAACAGTGACAATTTGTTGTTTGTGAACGCTGTACAAAACAAGGCTAACGCATCAAACATTTAATAACTATCAAAGGATCAATCAGAAATGAATAGAAACAAGAAAACTGTAGTTGGGGAATCTCCATCTGTCTCATATGGCTTGACAGACAGTCTTCAGTGTACACACAGGAGGACATTTAAAACAATACTGTCCAAATAATATAGTCAATACCTTTATTAAGTTTAAATTTAACAATGACTATATGCATAGATATCACTTGCCTAAGTAACCACTTTCATGGTTTAATTACACCTTTATAAGTAAAATCTTTTAAAGGACGGCAGATTTAAAGAAGCTTAAAAACTCCAACAAGTTTATTGAAGAAATCTTTACAAGGGCCAAATGATTTTTGGAAAATGTGCAATTTTATGGCATTACTGTTGAAAACTAGGGTGACTATTGGCTAGCCTTAACCAGCATTTCCCACACTTCTCAATCCTGATGTCCGCACAGCTCTCTACGAGCTTTAGCATCACGGTCACTAACATCTGTCTCAGAAGATGGAGAAGACGGCATCGAGGATGAGGGATTCATTCTAACTGGCCAAACATTACTGGCACACAGAGTCTTGAAGACATTACTAGACATGTTTGAACCTGCCAAATGTATCCTAGCAGCAAATTATGACAGTGATGACTATTTCACTATACTGAACAGCTATAATACAAGTTATTTCAGTCAAACATGCAACTCAAAGTTTCTAATTATTTCATCTCCCCTTGGATTTTTTATTAAGTACATATACACAGAAATATACAATTTCATCGTAGCACAAGCTAAAGACCAAACTAACAAACTACGTGGAGACAGTAGTCCACGCCTCAGAGACATGGCTAGATTACTGCAACGTGCTTCATGTTGGCAGCAGTGGGTCTTCCATCACGTCTGCTGATGGTGCCAAACTCTGCAGCACGTCTTTTAACTAGCACACAGGTCTGAGCACAGTTCACCGGCTTTGAGTTGACTTCACCGGCTGCCCGTCCATTCTAGGATCCATTGGAAAAGGACTGATCTGTTTAAGTCTTTAAATGGCCTGTATTCTCTCTACATCGCTAAGCTACAGCACTATGCACCACCTCAGTGAGGAAGCAGGTCTTCTCTGTAGCTGCACAGGAGGCAGGCGTCCTCCCTGGCCATTTTAAATCTCTTCATAACATCCTTTCTCTCTGGCTTTTATTGTGTCATCCAGTGCTGGTTTTATATTTTATGTGCATGTGTTTTCTTATTATCAGCTGCAATGGTATGAAAACACTTTGGCCTCAGTGTTTGTTCTGATGGATGTTGGATAATTTTTTTTGCCAGCCCAGAAAAATCACTATTTGAAATTGCTGCAACACTAAGTTTAAACCAGATGCATGATATTTTGTCATTAGAAGGTTGAATGAAGCAAAATGTGTCTCAACACAAACTGCTCTCGTCTACAGAGAGCTGCAGTTCCAAGTACCACTAGCAACTCGACCCAAAAACACATCTGGAAACTGTTTTATAATAGTTTAATTTAGCATCCTAAAATTGTCTCAAACATTGATGGTGCTCCTTATAATCAGGTGAGCCTTACATATGATTATCGTTGTGCTTACTGGCCGATTTTATGTGGTACAATGCGCTCATAAATCTGTTAAAGTGTGTAAGTATGACTTTGGTTAGCAACAAAGCCGCTCCACTCAATGGATGTTTGGAGCATTACGGTACGCTGAGCTGTCTACAAGACTGCCTGACTGTAATGTCGAAACTAGAAGTGCATTCATGTAAGGCAGCCCTCACCCAGAGTACGCGCTAGCTACAATAAACCTAGTAAGTTAATTCAATATAACATCAAAGTTTATTTCGGCTTCATGTTAGAAACGGGGCAGTATAGTCCAACTACTCTGTCCTCCTGATGGAGACGGATAGCTCTCTCTCTCTCTCTCTCTCTCTCTCTCAGGTAGTATGCGTGTATGCGGAGGGGCAGAGTGATATTACACACTTGAAGAATATTTAATGTGCCTTATAATCCGGTGCACTCTATGGTCCAAAAGTACGGTAACCTCCTGAGATTAATCGAAACATTCTACTTATCGGCCATTTATCCATTGTAAGCTGTGCTCAGAAACACTGACAGAACAATCCCAATCAGCACGGTAAGATGAAGTACTAAGTCACCCTTATGTGGCAAATGCTATTTATCTTTAACCCAAATAAATTCCCCAAAGACCCCCTTTTTCTTTACAAGACCACACGCTCAGCCACTTCTGGGATGAATGAAAACAAAATACGCCCATGGCTCAAATAATATAAAGATCTAACTAAGTGATGCAAAACTTACAGCGCGCACGGCATCGATGACGGGCGCGGGGCCTTCGGGCTTCTTGGCGTAGTTGAGCCTGGTCTGCTCGCTCACCAGCGTCCACAGCTTGTCCAGGTTGATGGTGGGGCAGTAGGACGTGTTCCTTTTCAGGTGGTAATGTCTCATGCCCACCTTTCCAAAGTAGCCCGGGTGGCTGAGGAAAACAGACACAGATTGGACAAGATTCAGACCCGGGTCAGCACACAGCGGCTTCTGTGGGGTCTAGAGCAGGAGTGTCACACTCCAGTCCTGCATCAAACGGCCCAATCAGCTCCTCGGTATGCACTTAAATTCTCTGGGGTCCTGCTATCGAGCTGATTATTTGGACCAGGGCGACACAAAAGTTTCAAAACGGATAAAAATGCCAGTCAATGGTTAAGAGGGTGCTTTACTTACTATTTGTCGAAGTTGATTCTGTGGTGATGCATACCACCAGCATTACCACGACCTCCTGGATGCTTTCTGTGCTTCCCTGCAGAGAGGAACAAGCTGCCGTTAAGGAGAGCTCGGCCCGATCCCGATCTCTAGACCCTTCCCCCCCCCCCCCCCCCCCCCCCCCCCCGCAGCCCCGGTGGATGCTCACCAACGCGACCGTGTCCGTGGCTCACATGTCCTCGGAGCTTCCTGGTCTTGGACTTCTTGGTAGGCTGTCATGAAAAGGTGGATCATGGTTAAAATTACCATCAGATCGCTCTCAGCAAACACCACAGCCTAACTACGAGGCGAACTAGACAAGTTCCTTCAGATGAGAGCCGATCTGAACAGTCTCGATGCATTTCCGCGACTCGTTTAACAAAATAAAATACAGTTCAACTCCTGAACTCAACAGTGTACACACGTATCTGCATGCTGGCTACTATCTAGGAAGCTAACAGCCCACTAGCCGGTGGCTAATTTCTGCTAGTACAAAACCCACGGCTAAAACTGTCCCACGGCATCCAGATTAAGGTTCGATATGTGACTGTCTGTGCTGTCAGAGCGGGTTTAATGTTAGCTGTCGCAGAAAAGGTTGCTAAACGAGTGTTGAGGCCCAGCGAAACCGGGCTAGCACACTGTAAACCGCTCGTAAATCTAAATATTTCCAATAAACTGTGGAAATAACATCCACTGAAGGGAAATAGTAGACAAAGGTTTAGCGGGAGGATGTAAGTTTGGCCTATTTCGAAAGAAGAAACGAGGATGGGAACAGATTTAACGACATTTCTGTTCACAGGGAATACATGGTAGCACCTACCATCTTGGAGGTTAGTTGAAAGAGGAACGGGATTTGGAAATCACGCGGTCTTGTGCGAGACTTGGCTTCTGACAAAGCAGGGGCTCGACAGCCACAGCGACGCCTAACGTTTCACAGCGGAACCTTTTCACAAACGACTGCATGAGGGGCAAAACGTCACGAGATGTTTCAGAAAAAAAGGGCGCTAGTGGAAAGCCGGTAACATGAAAGAACAAATCCCAACTTTGTGCTTTCATGTTACTGTACTGCTTATTTTGGTTACTGGAAAATCATATTACAAAATGAAGAAATTCAGACAAATAAAATATTTGATCTCCCACTTTCGGATTAAAGCTAATGAAGAAAACTTATTTAAAATAAATTGGGAGCTTTTAAAATTTGATACAAGGAAAATATTGAAGCTGAAGGAAAGCTGAAGAGGCTAATATCTTAGAGCATATCTGTATTATTTACAGAAAAAAACCAGAAACTTTATTAGAAGAAGAAAAAACTGAGTTAGCAAGACTCCAAGTTCAATTAGATGATCTATATCGTCAAAAAGCGAAGGGAGCTTTTGTTTGATTGAGATCCAAATGACTAGAAGAAGGAAAACAACATTCTCACTATTTATTTTATCTAGAAAAAACATCACTCTTCCACTAACTCTATTAAAAAATGAAATATAAACGGGTTATCACTCGAGACCATACAGAAATAGCTAATTTCTGTTCAAACTTTAATAAACAACTTTGCAGATCAAACTACTCTCAGGCCTGGGCAGACTCCTTCCTGATTTCACCACACTGATTCCCAAACCTAACAAAGATTAGCTTGCATCTAGATAACTGCTGCCCAATCTGCTTGCCTAATAATGGTTATAAGGTATTTGCTTTAGTTATAGCAAAAAGACTCAAGTTGGTCCTAAACTGCATGGTAGATGAAACACAGTCAGGTTTTATAGCCAAAAGACGACCAACATTATAAGACTAGTGCTAAATATTTTATATTACTCTGAATTAGAGATAATGGAATCATGTTATTTTAAGACCTTTATAAAGCTTTTGACAGTGTTCATATAAACCTTGTATAAAGGCGGTAATAGCTCAGTAAAATTAAATGGTGGAACTTGCCCTAGATTTGCTTTGTCAAGATGTATAAGACCAACCTGACTCTTGTCAGGTTAGTATTAGACGGGGTTCCCTTTTGGCTCCCTACCTCTTTCTACTGGTTGCTGAACTCTTGGCAAATCATATTAAATCCTGTGAAATTCAAGGTATCTCTCTGCTGGGCAATAATCTTATCATTGCTCAACTGGCTGATGATACCACTCTTTTTTTGAAGAATGAAAACCAAATCTCTACTGCTGTGAAGTCAGTAAAAGAGTTCTCTAGAGCAGGGGTTCTCAAACCTTTCAGCCTGAGACCCCCAAATTACCAGTGCCAGAGGCTTTGAACCCATTTTGGCGAGTGGGATATTTGATTTATTTTATTTGTGTGGAAATTATGAGAATGACATTGTTACAAGAATAGTCATATTTTTGTAAGAACTTTTACAAGAAAGTGCAGCCTTCCCCCTGCATTAAAATGAGAAATGTGGAGCATCTTTTGAAACCCCTGCTCTACAGCTTCTGGCTTATGTCTAAATACTAACAAGTGTGATCTTATGGCTATTAAGGAATGCTCTAATAATTCTACTTATAATATACAGGTAAAAAATGAAGGAGATAATTACCAAGGATCAACAAAGACCTTCCTTAAATCTGGATCCTGACATCCTTAAAACTTAACGCAGACTGAACCAGTGGCTTCTGGTTCAGTCACCAAGGTTATTTACTTTATTACCAGAGGCTAATTTAATGCCATCCAGAATAAGTGATTGATTAAGAAATTGATTTTTTCAGGACTCTGGTCCAAAGATTACAACTGTCTTGTCAGAAGTTAAAAGCAGAGAATGTAAGCCCACGGCCCATGCGTGCTAGGCTGACCTGTACGCTGTTCGTCCATCAAGACATGCCAGTAGTTTAAGTAATTGACTGGATTTGTCATGATTTATGGATACATATTGCTGGGTGTCATCAGCGTAACAGTGGAAGTTAATCCCATGCTGTCTTTGGAACTTTGGAATTGTCTTTGTCTTTGGATTTGGAAGCACGCATATAGTAAAGACAATTGACCCAAGGACTGAACCCTGTGGTACTCCACCAGTGACCCTAGATTTTTAAGAAGATTTATTACATATGAGGACTTTCTGTCTGAATTTCATCTTTCAGTTACCCCTCGGGATCATGCAAATTTTTTTCAGGTCCATATAATCAAGTATTTGTATGCTGCTTCAGACACGTCCCAAACCAAACCATCAACAGCTGCAGGCAAAATATGTTTTCTCAACAATTGAAAAAAAATAACAACAAATCAATCAGAGCCTTATTTCAAAAAGATATTGTAACGGTGTCTTATGCTGTTTCATACGGTTCAAAGAATACATCGACTAAAGGAGGCCTGGCTCCTCCCTAATCGATATTTAATAAGTTACAACGTTAAAGAAATGTCATTTAAGCTAGTTCATAATATTTACCCTGCTAATTTATTAAAATGGTAAATGGCCTGTGCTTGCAGGTTCAGGGGACCCCAAAGTGCTTTACACTACATTCAGCCATTCACGCCCACATTCACACACTGGCAGTTATGGCATTTACTGTAGGTACAGTTGACCTCTCTAGCTCCTGCGCCACTGTCGCCCCACAAATGTTTATCCAGAAACGCTTTAAAAGGAATATTGATACTAACTGAAGCTTTTGTTGCAATCGCCCTGTAAGATCAGTCCATCTGTTTTTACATCGCCCCTTTGTCCAATCTTTTTAGCATTAGATTTGTTACTTGACCACAACACAAACTGCTGAAAGTTTTCTTTTATTCTGGAAGGATATACTGTTTGGTTTTATGGAAAGCTGCAAAGATCGACAAAAGAAGCCGGATAAGATCTAGATAATTTATCTGATTATAATGATGGCAAAGTTCTATATACACAATACTCAGTTCCATTGAGTAGCTATTCATCTGCTGTTTTCTCTCTCTTGTTCTATTAAATCAGCATTTGACCTATTTCCCCCCATGGTTGTGCACACTTCAACATCATAATATGTTCCAAAGGTAAAATAAAAGGACTGGCTCATATTTATTTGTGGTGAGGAACGCGAGGAATCCCCTGGATCGTCTGCGCACACCTTGGTTGTAAACGGTGGTTTTCTGCATGAACTAATCAGCTTGATGTGATAGCGCCTCAGTAGTAGCAGCCCCACACAGACAGAGTTAGAGCTGATTTACATAGAGAAAGGTCTGTTATTCAAAGTTTGTGTTAACTTTACAGAGTGTAACTTCTCATTGGTCAGCATAACGCAGGGGGGAGAGGGGCTTGTCCTCCGCAAATCGTTTTCGGCCTCAGACTGCCACATCAGCTGCCGCTGCCCTCATCATAGGAGGCATTCAGCATCATCAGAGCGGTAAGAAGAGGTCTTTAAAATGACTCAGATTCTGGATTTTAGTTTGAAGGTACAATCGTGTCCTCCTGATTTTCTTGCATTCTGCACCAACTTGTTGGAACTAACATTTTATGTAGTTATATAACTGTAGTTTAATAGAAGGAGATACTTAATTAGCATAAAATAGGATGAATGGACTATTTTATGGATGGAGCAATTCATTGCAACGTTAAAAAAAGAAATAAGGACCGCTAAATGTGAGGCGTCAGCGCATATCTGAGAGGCTTTAAAGTAAAACTAGATGGACAGACATGGTTCAGCGTATCTTCAAAACAGATGGCACATCATTCCTGGGCGAGAGTAACTGCTAAGTACGATGAAATGGGAAGGAACATTTTGATTCATGAGAACTTTTATGTCTAATTACGTGAGGATAATGTTTCATTTCAATCTCACAGGTTTGATTGAATGATGCATGAGGATCATTTATAGAAAAAAAAGCCTTCCAGGCCAGCTTTCTCCTGATGCTCATTGGCCACTCTTCAGTATTCCTCTGTCAGAAATCCTGTGAGGGCTACCTGGCTGTGACTGGTTGTTAGTCAAATAATGTGTTTCCTCTTCTGGATTATAGCTCCAATAGAGCTCACTGGAGCATTCAAAAGTTTAGAAATACAGCTCTAACCGCTGTCCTTTGTATGTTTTTTTAAAGGTCCTTCTGTGTTTACAAATCAGTTCGGACTGAGCAGTACTTTTCTAAGCAGAATGTTTTTAAAGGCCGTTAGTATTCAATCAGCTGATACTGATCCACGAAATTCCAGCTGGTTTCACTGCAGTTTTTCTGTCCACTTCAGCTGTATCATCTGAATTTCTCTAAATTCAAAATTGATATAGTAAAACGTTTCCCTTGAAAAAAAAATCAAAGCTTCTGAAAGATGCTGGAGGCAAACACGCACCTGTTGTGACTGTTGCTGAACAGGGCTGAAATCTCAGGAGGCTGAGGCTGATTTAGCCTTTCCACCAATCAGATCGCTCATGTCCCCCCCCCTGATACTGGACACATGGAACAGTTCCATTCCTCTCCTCTCCAGCTCACATTCACTCGTAGACGGGTTCTACTGGATATCTGAAGCTGACATCTTGGGTTTGGACTTATTTTTATTTTTTTGTTCACACTCAGGTGAAGTTTGATTTGATCTATTTGACCAAATTTGATCTATTTCGTTCTGGATGAGTAGACTGCGTAATTAGCTACTTCATAATACGGCACCTTTTGTGGTAATGTCTTTAGCTTGAGTATTTTCTGTGCAAAGCTTTAGGGGAAACCCTCTGAAACGTTAACGGGACTGACTTTCCTGCTGTGTTTTCTGTAGTTTTCTGTTGATCCTGATTTTGCCCTGTGCGCCGTCAAACACCGAGCTCACCGAGGATTTCAAACCTGCGGTTGCTGCCGTGCTTCCTCTCCTGTTTGTTCAACCCCAAGAGGCTCTGGACTCCTGGCGATGGCAGGCCTCACAAAGAGACACCATGGCAACTTTCCCCAGAGGACAGCAGCCTCGTTGCCACTGGGAGATGGATGCAGAGCGCGCCTGGCGCAGGAGGCCCTGACACCAGAGACGGGTCCATATCTGGTAACAGCAGCGGAGGAGTCAGCCACGGCGGTGAAAAATGTAACACTAACGTACACTGACTGAGTGCAAAGGTTTTCGGTGATCAGAGACAGCTAGTCAGTGCCAGATGAGTTAGTCACGCGAAAAGAAAAAGGTGATAACATGTTAACCCAAAGCATATGTTTTTTTTTTCTTTTAAACAGCTCAACATTTCAGGATTGTGCCGCTTGGAAAAGGAGGAAAACTGGTCCAGGAGAGAAAGAATCAGAGCAGCTTCTTCTGGGAAACTGCAAACTCAGGCTGACAAAACTGTCCAAGCTTTACTGAAGAGAATAAGGTAAGGAGCCCCGGGTGCTCTCATAATAAGGACATTCAAAGGAAACCGTTTGAGTTTTAAAAAACATAAGCGCCTATCACTGTGCTCAGATGAGGAGCAAAACATCTCCGTATGTTTCACAATGCAGCTCGTTGGATTTTAATGTGACAGTCCAGCACAACGCAGTGCATCATAGTGAACTGGAACAAACTGTTTGCAAATAAGTGTTTGATCTTTTTTCACCTAGAAACTGAATTTATTTGCACCTTCTTCTTGGCAAAACAGCGTATGGTCAGGCAGACTGAATGGAGAGCATCTGTAAACATCAATTTCCAAGGCTTAGGTCTGAACTTTGACTTGGCTGTTCTAAAAACATGTATATGCTCTGATCTAAACTAACTCACTGCAGCTCCAGCTTTCTGTTGGGGGTTGATGTGCTGCTGCAAAGCTAACCTCCGCCCCGGCCTCAAGTCACTAGCAGCCTCTGACAGGCTGTTTTCAAGTGTTATTTCCTATTTTTCTGAGTTCAGCTCTCAATGAACTAACTTTTCCGTTCCTGCTGAAGTAAAACTTCTCCACAGCATTTTGCAGCCACATAAATGTTCTACCACAGGAGTTGTGGGGCTTTGCATGTCCTCCAGAGTTACCATGGGCCTCTTGGCTGTTTCCTCTGCCCAATGTTCTGCTTGTCCAGTCTTTCACTTTAGATGGACCACCAAGCGTTGTTAGGCTGCGGCAGTTAGGCCATGCTCTTTTTGCATGATAGATCGATCTGTCTGATATGTTACTTTGTGTTTTTGATGCTGTTTTTATTTAGCTAATTTCCTCCAACGAGACTGGGTGACGCCTAAAGGCAAGCGGGTGCTGTGGATTTTATGTAGGGGCAATAGACTCAAGAAGAATGAATACAAATCCGCGGCCCTTGAAAAACATTCTCCTTCCACTTCCCAATTGTGCTCTACTACGTGCGAGTCTATTGCATGAAGTCCAAAGAAATGGCATCAAAATTTGTGGTTTTACCATAACAAAATTAAGAGTTATGAACGTTTTATTAAACAGCTGGTGGAAAAAAACCCCAGCTAAAACATTGCTGAAAAATGTGGGCACCCCACTCTGCACACATCCACTCTCTCCCAATGAAACATAACCCTGACAGGCTTTTGAGGCGAGCCATGGCCGAACAGCGTACAGGTCAGCCTAGCACGCATGGGCCGTGGGCTTACAGGCACTGCTACATACTGGATGCACGCGTCACTGTTGGAGTTTGCACGCTGGATGCAACATCAGATAATCTGAGGGCTAGACAGTGCGGGGGAGCGCCAAGCTGCACCACATGAAGATAGACAGCAGGTGGCAGAGAACTTGTGCGGTCAACACTCTTATTTTCCTTAAGCAGCAGTTTGTGATTAAGCTGTGAAAATATCCACTTGTGTGAAAAGCTGCTGTAATAAAACACAACCGGCTCATGCGTTTGGTTTTAAATGTATTAACTGTCGACATTCTTTGCCAGAATTGACTCTTTTTGTTCTGTTTCTAGAAGTCTTCAAATTCTAGATCCTTTACTTTTTTCCCGTATGTCACATTTTTCTATTATTTATGCTGTATTGCTGATCTTGGGTGGCCTAATTACTTTGTTACTGATCAGCAAAGGCTTTGGCATGCCCAGTATGAGTCTCTAAAAATAACTTTAGACTTTTTTTTATTTGCTGAGCTGATAGAAAGATTCATGCAACCTTGGATTATCCTTCCAGGATTCACCCAGAGGCCCAGAGGATTCTGGGTAAGTCGCCCATTGCTGTTGTGAGCCTGGAGCGCCTGAACTTCCAGTCTGTTTCATCATCATCTCTGCAGCCTGTGGTGTCTCTGGTCCGACTACCTTGCCAAACAGAGGCTGTTTCTCCCAGCATTCGTCTGCAGGTACACCAGCCCAGACTTTTTATAGCTGAAGATACGTGTGAGTCGAAGTGCATTATTCTGTTTACCTGCTGTGTCCTATCATCTGCTGGCAGAATGCGTTCAATACAAGCCAGGAGGACATTTTGGAAGCTGAGGAAGGATCAGCCCATTCTGGAGCAGCAGAGTCAGCCGATGAGCTGACGAGTCCAGCAGAAACCAACTACTGGACTGAACCCTACTGTCCCGAAAGTTCCCCATACGGAGAACCAGAGCAAGACTCAGGCTTTGACTGTGAATCCAACTCAGATCAGCCATACATCCTTCTGGATTCTGGATCTGAGGATGAGAAAAGCGATTCAGAAACCTTTTACCTGGATCCGGACGCACAGCAGGCCGTGGTGATCAAACTGGACCCGGAAGCCGAGGCGAATCAGGAGCTGTGGCTGGAGCTGGAGGATGACCCCGAGGGTAAATGTGAAGCCGATGTTTTTGAAATGGAGCAGAGCGAAGGCCAAAGCCCGGCTCTCTGCTGTTCGGCACAACAGGAGATTGAATCTGGAGCAGGAACTGAACAGATGGAGAGTGAAGATTTTTGTGCTGTTTGCATGAATGGAGGAGATCTGCTCTGCTGTGACCGCTGCCCAAAGGTCTACCATCTGGCCTGCCATATACCTTCTCTCAATGGCTTCCCAATGTAAGTATCGTCTGAACACACCTTGAACTTCAGTCAGCTGTAACAACCGTCAGGACATGATCACAAGATGTTGTCAGGTTGTTCTCAGGGCTTTTTAGTGTGGGATCATATGCCCTGTTTAAAACTGTAGTGTTTTCAGCAAGAACCTAATTGGGCACCAGTTTAACCAGTCAGACAGTTCCATCCCCATGTATGCTGATTGGTCAGTTTATGTACATGTGAATGAGTGATTGGTTTATTTGAATGCATTGTACTTCTTATTTATTGACACCTGATGTGGTGATTTGTGATTACCCTGAAGAAGGCCACAAGCCGAAACACATTGGTCCGTCAGTAAAGTCTGCTCCTGAACCTTCAAGCGTTGCTGAAGTTTTCACTGACCAGTTCATTTATAACCTGACTCATGCCAGACGTATGTTGCTCCGTCTCTAGGCGGAGCGACATGCGTCTGGCTTGAGTCAGGTTAGTTCATTTATGCTCTTCACGCACCTGGAAAGTTGAGGAAGTTGTGCCAGAAACATTTGGATCTAGGTCAGGGCTTTTTACCCAGAGATGTTCGATGTACAGTGCCTTGCAAAAGTAAGAAAACAAAATAATAATAATAAAAAACAGCATACTAAACTGCTCCAGCTCCTTCATTTTGGATGGGATCTTCAATTCAAGCCACAGATTCTCAATTGGATTTATGTCTGGACTTTGACCAGGCCATTCCAAAACATTTGAACATTTCCCCTTAAAGCGCTCGAGTGTTACTTTAGCAGCATGCTTCAGGTCATCGTACTGCTGGAAGGTGAATCATCCCATCCTAGTCTGAGATCACAGGCAGATTGAAAGGTTCTGCTCAAGAACATCCCTGTATTTAGCACCATTCATATTTCCCTCCACCTGGACTGGTTTCCCAGTCCTTGCTGCTGAAAAAACAACAACTCCACAGCATGATGCTGCCAGCACCATGAGTTATGGGATGGGTTTGCGCCAGACATAGGGTTGTCCTTGGTGGCTGAACAGTTACCAGATCAGACCAGAACACCTTCTTCCATAAATTTAGGGAGTTGCCCACATGCCTTTTGTCAAACTCAGTACGTGCGATGGCTTCTTCTTCTTAACACCAAGTAATGACTTTTTTCTAGCCCATCTTCTCAGGCTTATTGTGTTTCCTGTGGACAGATGCTCCAGTCTCAGCTGTGGAGCTCTGCAGCTCCTTCAGGGTTACCTTTGGTCGAAGGTAAAAAGCCAAGAGGTCTGCAGGTGTCCTTCACACCAGGCCTGGTTTAGATGTTCTCTGCAGGTTCTCGGAGAGATCTTCTGAAACAACACCATTATACATAGTAGAGTGTGAGAGTTCATGCACAAAACGTCCAATTGTCTAATTGTTGTGACATGAGGGTAGCAGTGCACTGAGAGCTTGGAGGAGGCTGGTAGCAGCAGCAGCTTTTCAGTGAGGTGTGGCCCCAGGGCCACCTTCATGGTTCCATAATCAGAGCATTTGAAGGTTTATTGTGCATACCTGTTCTCATTCCATGGTTACAATCTAGTCATACCTAATCTGACGGGGAGCTCTTTGATTGGCGAAATTGATTATACTGTAGCTACACAGTATACGGCGGCCAGCCACTGCTCTGGCTGCAGCTAAAAGGATTTCTGTACCAAGCCACATTTAACGGTTTTGGCCATTTTAATGCCATTTTAACATGGCGTGAAGGAGAGGACAGTACACATAAATCTCTGAATCCTAAACCTGAACAAAACAGTTTGGAGTAACTTGAACTAACGTGTAATTTTCATTTTATTTTTCCATGTCTGGGTTTGAAATCAGCAGAGGTGACTGGGTGTGCACGCTGTGTAGAACTGACAAGGACCCTGTGGAGAACACGCAGTCCTGTGAGGGAGTCCGAGTGCCTTACACTCTCTCCGACCAGGACCAGAGGGTGAGTTTAATCAGTCATCTGATTTCGCCACGCAGGTTAAAAGACTGCTGGAATTTAAGGAGAAGTGTAATCAGGCACGGTGACCTCAAATCTGCAGATCCTAGTTGCTCACAATGTCCCCCCTACTGTTTGTGTTTGTTCTTGCAGAGGTGTGAGAAGCTGTCTCTTCTGCTGCACTGTCACCCACTCAGCGTTCCGTTCCACGAACCTGTCAGTCCACTGGTCAGTTTCCCACAACTTTATAACTTTAAAAAACCCCCTCAGCAAGAATGTAACACGCTAAAACTGCACAGGATAAGTGTGACTGCGTACAACAGTAAAATGTGTGATATGTATGCAAAAGTGAAGAATTTGAAACTCTGCAGGGCATTGACAGGACAATGTAACGACAGCACAGTCATGGTCAAACACCACATAACAGAATCCCCACTGATCATATTTGTTAAATAAAACTAAGCCAAAACGAGAGGAATGTGTGAAACCCAAAAGCTACGCCTTACTCTCTACACCCCTCATGCAGCCACGGACTGAACAACTATTGTTTGAGAGGGTTGCTGGGAAAACAGTCTCTTCTTTCTAAAGAACGTATGGCAACAAAACTGAGGTCTGCAAAGGGTTCATCCCAATGAACCACAAGACTTCTGGAAGACTGTCCTTTGGGCAAATGAGACCAAAGTAGAGATGTTTGACCATCACAGTCGGCGTCACGCTTGGACATAACCAAATACATCACATTAAACCATCATACCAACTGTCAAGCGTGGTGGTCGGAGCTGATGATTTGGCCCTTGTTTTGAAGCTGCAGGACCTGCACTCCTTGAATTCATTGAGCCGCCCACAAATTAAAGTATTTTACAGTCAGATGTGGGGCCATCTATCCAACAGCTGAGTCCTGGCCAAAATGGGTTCATGCAATAGGAAAACTGGAGCGTGAGAGAGGTGTTGAAGAAACACATATCGGCAAATCTCAAGGATTTGAATCCACGCTGAAAAAAAATGCTGAGCTAAAAAGTCCTCCTCAATAACGGGCTCACTGCCAAGGGTGGCGTGTCATGGGGGTGGATGGGTGCAGGCATGGGCACTTAATAAAAAGGAATCAGTTAATTGGGCCCATTTAGTTATCTATTGCTTATTTGGATGTCCTCCAGTCAATGGGAGGTACCTGAACACTGAGTTCACTGCTAATGACGACCCTTTTTGGTAATTGGTAATTTGGACAAATTACGTAATTCTGGTTACAGATTCTTTAAAACCCATTTTGTGATTTGTAAAGTGTGGCAATGAGAGTGATGGTGGTTCAAAAGGAGGGCCCATTTACTCATGAAACCGCTCTGTTTCTAAAGGTGCTTCTAAAAGCTACTTTACTGTTAGCTGTATGCAAAGTGTAGTTTCTTTTAAGCATGGCTGTATTTGTTTAAACCCTTTTTAAATGTTCAACTCCAACTTCCCGAAGGCCCGAAACTACTATCAGATCATCAAGAGGCCAATTGATCTGTCCGTCATCCGAAGGAAGCTGGACAAATGCAACACACTCCATTACTTCACTGCCGAGCAGTTTGTTGATGACATCTTGCTGATGTTCAAGAACTGCGCCACTTTCAATTACGTAAGTCTGTAGTTGTAGCTTTCGAGTAGGGGAGGGGGTTCCAGGTTCAGCTACCAGGCGGGTCAGTTTTTCATCGCTGTGAAGTCGATTTGTCCAATTTAAGATCATTTAGAGCAGCAGTGAAAGGAGATTGTGAAAGTCAATCTCCAGGTTCTAACTGTTCCCTCTGTTTGTCCTGGGTAGCCAGATTCGGAGGTGGCCCAGGCCGGCCGAACCCTGGAGGAGTTTTTCCTGAGCAAACTGAAGGAGATCTTCCCAGAGCGGACTTTCCCGTCCGCCAGCCAGGACAGGATGGACAAAGCTCGCAACCGGTGGCTCAGCAGGAAGAGCAGACATGTCTTCAGTGGAAGAAAATTTTACCTATAAACTACATGTCTTCTGTTTTTATTTAGTCTTCTGATGTAAATCAGCAAACTTGTGCGGGTGTTTTTGCGATTTAGGGTTGCTGGGGAATAAAAACACAACTACAGACGGCAGAATATTCACAGAGACCCATATGGTTGGTCTGAAATGACAGATTGGTCTGTTGTTATTTTAATAAAAAATGTACCTAAGTGTCTTTTCTGCTTAACAGGAAGGTCGGTCTATGTTAGAAATACACTATATTTTTCTACTTTGGGAGAGACATCTGTCCTTAGGGCTTTTCAACAAGTTATTTTTTTTTAAACAAACTGTTTGTTTTTTGATGAGGGGGTGCACTTCTCTGTCATCATTCCTCACATTTCCCATCATCAGGAGAGGGACCTGTAAGACAGACACTTGTACTTGGTGTATACAGATCCCTGTCAGTGGTAATAAATGTTATTAGTGAATATACCTTGTATCAAATTAGCTTTGGTTTCCTGCTTTCTGCCATCATTTTTTTTTCCGTTTTTTATTTTAAAGATTGACCAGCTTGTCATTTTAAGGCTTTAATGATTCTATTTATTGATCTAAAATGGGACAGTGTAGCATTAATGAACTAGTAAATGTGCTGGATTTAACCATGGTGTAATGAATTGTATAAGGAGAACCCAAATGTTAGCCGGACACAGAGCTGTAGCTTGAAAAAGGGGTTTATTAACAAAAAGGTCCAGGGGACAAAAGAACTGGCTTCAGGCAACGAAACAAGGCAAACTCCAAAAGCAGACGAGCCGAAAGGTAAACGGGCAAACGGACAGGCAGGCTAAACAAAAACAGACAAGGGAGAAGTACTCTTACCGGGGAACTTGGACATGGGGATAACACGAGACGTCCTGACAACAAACCGAAAACTAAAGCGGGCTTAAATAGATGAACGGAACAGAAGAGCAGGGCGGGACTAATTAACCAAAACAGGTGGAAATAATAAACGGAGCACACAGACTAATAAACCTAAGGTAAAAAGCAAGACAAAGACTGAACAAACACTAGCTGAAATAAAGACTAAAACCGGCTAAGGATAAATCCCATACAAAACAAGAAAGCGGAAATAAAACCTAAGACAGAAAAGTGGCTAAACTGAAAGAAAATAACCTGAACCACAACAGAACGTTACACATGGGCCAGATTTCCTTCTGCAAACCCAGGCATGTTGATGGAACATTGTGAAGGTGGGACTATTACATTGAGATGAAACATAAAAAAAACTAAAACAGGTTCAGATCAATAACACCAGACTCAGTCAAACAACCCAACAAGACAACAACACACAGCTAAACAAAGGATCTAATAAATACAAAGGGGTTAAAAGTGTTCACAGATTTGGTGTTGTGTTAGATAAGGTTTAATCTATTTGTGGATGACCAAGTGGTAAGAGTCTCTAAAAGTAGAATGGGAGGCAGATCCTTTAGCTATCAGGCTCCTCTCCTGTGGAACCAACTCCCAGTTTTGGTCCGTGAGGCAGACACCCCGTCTACTTTTAAGACTAATCTTAAAACTTTCCTTTTTAACAAAGCTTACAGTTAGAGTGGCTCATGTTACCCTGACCTACCTCTATAGTTATGCTGCTATAGGCCTAGGCTGCTGGAGGACTTTAGGATCTATTTTTCTCACTCTACTGAGTTCTACTGTTCTTTAATTTGATTGTTTATTTTCCCTTTCTCTTTCTTCTCTTCATAGTAGGTACACCTGGTCCGGCGTTCTATTAGCTGTGACATCATTCAGGGAAGACAGATCACCCGCTATTACCATCTAATATAGAACAGATTACTAGATCAATGTGTGCTTCTGTGCTTTTTCAGTCTCTGCTCTGTCTTCTCTAACGCCCAGTCGGTTGAGGCAGATGACTGTTATACTGAGCCTGCTTTCTTGAAAATGTTTTTTCATGTCTAAAAAGAAAAAGAAATTGCTGCGTTACGTACATCGATGTGAACACGGACATTTTGTGCTGGAATCTGGTAAATCATTAATATAAAGTGTGAACAGGACCGGCCCGAGAATGAGCCTTGTGGGACACCAATGAGGAAACTCAGCATGTCACGTTCTGTTTGTTAAATATGATTCCATCCAAGGAACTGCTTTTTCAGAATAATTATACTGTGTCAAATTAGATAAGTGAACACGATAAGAGATTGGATTGAATGCTTTATTTAAATCTAAAAAGACAGCCCTGACACAACCAGCCTCACTGAGCAGAGCTTGAACTTTTTCAATAAAGGCACAGTTTGCTGCCTGAGTGGAACGGCGAGGATGAAAACCAAATTGTAAAGAGTGCAAGAAAGTATTGCTGTCATTTAAATAATAAAGAAAAGCGTAACTCATTTGTCTGCCCACTTAAATATCTTTGGAAACACACTACAAAATAAGCTTTATTGGTTTTTTCACCCGATTTGAAAACCAGTCTTTGCCACTTTCCAAAGAGGAATCAACTCCTTGAACCCTTAATTGAGGGGTTGAACAAACTAGGATATCTTTTTTTACTATTTCAAGAACTTAGTATCTAGACTACATCTTTAGTTTTCAAGCTTTTCAATAACATGTTACAACTTCACCTTCACTTATTTCCTCGGGTTTAAAGCTAGACTGGGGTCAAAAGGTCAAGCAAAAGCATCAGATGGAGCAAAACATTGAGTGATCCCATAGAGAGAGCCAAAAAAAAAAAAAACTATACGTAAACTCAACTCACACATTGTTGGATTTTAACCAAACATTATTTGAGTTATTATAAATGATCATGTCTCTGTTTTCCAAGTAGGTAATTTCATTTCCATTCTATTTCTATATCTATAAAGAATCAAGCTTTAGACTTTCTTGTGGTACATGTTACTTTGTTTCTCATACTGTAGAAGTGAACCTCTGTCAGCTTGAACTGAGACCAGATTTTAGCCACCGTTTTAGAGATGATTCTCTGAACAATAGATTGCTTCCTGCCATTACTCCATGAAGGCCAGACTGGTGGAATCCACAGCTAAAAGTTCTCATACAGACAGATTCTCCCACCTGAGCGCTGCCGCTCCTCCTAAGTTGAACTCGAACCCCCCTCAGCTGCTTCTTTTATCAATGCTCCGTATGCAGACGTTAAATGTCTTCTGCAGACAAACATATCCATAGAGATTTTTATTTGCAAGAACGTTGAAAACTGTTTGTCATTTTTCTTACGTTTGGCAATTATGCACTATGTTGTGATGGTTTATGTAAAATCCTCCAAAAACGCATTGATGTTTGGGATTGAAAAGTAAAAAAGTGAATAATAAAAAAAAAAAAAAACAGCTCTTTGGACTACATTCGTGCTGCGTAATCATCCGCCCCATATAATAGCTTGTCTTTCCCTCCTGCAGTTCTCGGTCTGCTCTGGGCGCCTTGCTTCCATTAGCGGCTGATTGCAGCTTTCAGATTCACGGATCCAAATCACATTTGAAAGTGCTTTATTTCAGGACGTTTTCTTCCACAAAGATGCTGCTCGGTGAAAATCATCAGACACAAAGAGCAAATTTTTTTAAAAAAAGCATCTTTGGCTAATGTATGCCATTTCATGCATACAAAGGGTACTTTTACTCTCTGCTTTCAAAAGGCTTTTCCATACTGCAATGCGATCAGAGCTGCAGCATCAGTACCTGGGACTCTATGAATGCTATAAAAGACTTAAATAAGAAAAGAAAAATCCATTGCAAGCACTAATGAAATCCCCTCTGCCCCCTCTCCCAGTAAACATTGTGTGTCTGAATGAAGTGTAAGTCTAGCAGGCTTCTGAAGGCCAGCACTCCTGTGGTTAATGTTCAGATGAAGTGGCGGAAACTGACCATGAGATGTTATTAGGGGCAGGTTTTAATGCTTTAACCCTCTTTATTCAGTCCATTAAACCTTGGTCACATGGCGGCCTTCCTTGTTCCTCTGTGGCTACAGTTCCCTTCTTCCCCCTAGCAGCGTTGTATTGTGCAGATGTCTCATTTAAGGACATCAAAGCGCGCTGCCTTTGCTCTGTCGGTTTGAATCACCAATGCACAAAATTAGGAGGGAAAATAGTCCGACATTTCTCCAGCTGCAGAGGAGAGTGCCTCCTCTGATAAGAACTTCTTTAGTTGTTTATACATATATATATATATATTTTGAAATAATCCCCAGCATCCATTAGCTATGATTAAGCCTGAAGATTACTCTTGATTCATCTAACAGATGCATCGTTTCAGAACACTATGAGAGCTGTAGCCCTGCCTAAACCACATGATTTGTTGCAGTTCTTTGTGGGAATTGAAGACATTTAGACTCATTTCCTCCCCTCTTGTCCTGATGAGATATTGCATTAAAAACACTTGACAAACCGAGCCTTGGACAGTTTGGCAGTGTAAAGCAGAGCTGATGGTTTATTGGACAAAAAAGACAAAGGCAGCTAGTTAGACGAGCAAGGAAGCCGCTCCTCAGCTTTAATACCTGATATTGTCTTGATGTTTCTGAAGCTATTTTTCTAAACATGATGTTGCTTAACCTTTTTTTTTTTTATCTTTAGATGCTTTAAGTGTTAAGGGTTAGTTTAGCTGGTTGTATGGAATAGTTAAAGGGGTAGTTCAAAATTTTTTGAAAGTTCTGTTAAAAGGTAATAAGCAGTTATTATCTGGCCCGCAGTAGTTGACTATCCTGGCGTCTTTATTTAGTAAAAATCCAGATTATTAATTCCAGGAAGTGGAAGCTAACAGCTAATCCAAGACCAAAGCAGATTTCTACCATCTTTAATGGACTAAAAGCTGGAAAACTTCTTAGCAATTCATGAGAACGATATTTTATGAACGTTTAAGGTTTTATCACAGTTGCATTGGCCAATTATACAGAAACCAAAGACTAGTTTAATCAGAGTTACTGCCTGACTGGAAACACTTTAAGGCCCTGTGCAAACGACAACCTTTTTTCACCCTGATTGAAACAGGTCAGTTTTGTTGCATTTCTATTGATCCTTAACACCACAACGTTGCGCTTTTTCTCTGACAGTGGCACGTTTTGAAAACAGGCTCTAGAGTGGAGAGATTAAAAAACTTTTTCATTTTTTTTAGTGCTAACAACACAAACTACCGATCAGTAGAATAGCAGAGTACCAACATGTGGAGGAAATCATAACTACAAAATGTAAGACAGGGATGTGAGGTTTTTAGACACAGTATCTGGTGTTAGAAGAATCTCACTGTTGTTTTCCAGTTTATTAAATGTACTTAAGATGAGCAGTATATTTTAAATGTGGCATTGAAATTGGGGAAGGAGGGTTTATTACCCCTCCTCTTACTGCACTGATTTTAGTATTTAGCCAAAACAGTGGTACTGAACCTTTTTGGGCCAGTGCCCTCCCACCCATTATCCAGGTCCTCTACCAACCCCCATCAAATAAGACGTTGTCATGACTTTGGTGTTTGTTGATGGACCAAACTGCAGAACAGAGCTTGGAAGCGAAACGATAAGGTGAGGAGTGGTTTGTTTTAAATAGGAGGAGAAAACATAGATAGAGTGCAGGCAAAGACCAGGACCATGAACACAACAAGGAGCTGACCAGAACAGGGGTGGCTTCATGGAAGGTCCGACGAGGAGGAAGAGGAGCCAGTGGTTTAAACACGGAGGGAAGACGCAGAGCAGAAAGCAGGAGAGCGAGTGGAAGCAGTTAGGGAGACCACAGGTGATTAGCTGAAAAAGAGAGAGTGCAATGAAATATTAGCGACAAGGAGGAACCACAGGACCTAACCAGAATACAAAAACGACAAGAAATAAACAGACTAAAAATAAACTGACTACTAACTGAACTGATGACAGGCAGGAAAACAAAGATCTGGCAAAAAACTTGAATAAAGTAGCTCTATCCGAAACGTACAGGATACCAACCAATGACTGGAAACATGAAGGAAATGACAGAAACTGCAGACTAATAAAGAATACTAACGTGGTGAAAAACACTAATAAGATCCATCTTATTCCGCTTATCCGGGGTCAGGTTGCGGTATTGGCACCCTTAGTAGGCTGGCCCAGACTTCTCTCTCCCCAGCCACTTGGGCCAGCTCCTCCAGTGGAACCCCCCAGGCCTGGAAACGCCTGGGGGACATAGGGTATGTCCCAATTCAGGGGCTGCATCCTTCGTGGACCGCGGAAAAGAGAATAACAATATACAATATCTCATAGAGGAAGAAGGAATAGTGCAACATAGGAGAAAACAAAAGAGAAACAGACACATCTTGCAAACCTGAAGTTCACTTTATCAAAACATGGTCAGCTGACAGGAGAGAAGAGCTGAGCGGATGCTTCCTGTCTATTGACTGGGAGATATTCTATCAGGATGCAGACATCAACGCTGCTACTGAATCAGTTACAAGTTACATTTCCTTCTGTGTTGATTCAATCATCCCAAAGAAAAGCATTAAGAAATACACAAATAATAAAGCTTACTTCACACGGGAAGTAAGGAATGTATCAAGAGTCAGGGCTGCACAGAGATCTCAACCAACAGATGAGAACGGCAGCACAAGGAGCGCGTAGAACTGAACCTTTCCAGGTGCAACACTAAGAGACTAAGGGATTCCATCCGCAGTATGACTAACATGGACTCTGCTTTGTAAATAACTGTAGGCCTACACGTTTTTTTATTTTCCCCTTTACATATTCATTATGGCCCACAATATTTTATTTAAGATGTCGCTTTATCATCATTTGTTATATTCTAATTCACTAATCAGCCAAATGTTTAACTTTGTTGAAATATACACCTGAACAAAATACATTGATGACAAATACCATTTGTGTGATTTTGCAAAACATTTTCCAACTTAAAGTGTAACTTAACTTTCCGCCCCCAGACAAATTTGAAACATTCCATCAAAGTGGCGGGGTTACGTAGGAACGGGAGGGGAGGGGTTGTGTTTGGAATGGGGTGGGGGGGGTGATTTGCCATATTGAATCATGGAGAGTGAGCAGAGATATGCTGGTAGAAAAATAAATTGACCGGTAAAATTAGTTCAAGGAGATAGCATTTTATTAAAATGGTTTTAGTTTTCTTCCAGACATAGACAACTATTTTGATATATTTAATTAGTAATTCTTTCTAAAAGCCCAACAAATGTTGTGAAAAGCTTCCCAAATGCTTACAACCTGCCCATAAGCTATTTTTGTTCCAGCTCAATGTGTTCAAAAGAAGCCTAATTGGATGAAAACCTGCCCAGTTTGGCAAAACTGACTATACTATTGCTTTTTGTTTGTTGGTTTTTTAATATTTTGGGATTTTATTGAGAATTTCATTCTCAGCGTTGTAGGAATAGTCACAGAGCCACCTTTCAGCCTGACGCATATAAAATGTTTTTTGAAAAAGTGTGCCCCCCTGAAAAAATGGAATGTGTCAGTGTTACAGACAGCAGTAGATGAGGAATGGAGTGTGCCAGCCCCCCCAGTTCTCATTGTAGAAGCAGACAAAAGGAGTATGTGATAGGGCCCGGCTTGGATAATCACAGGATCTGCTGTCCGTCCATTCAACCATGAGTCTTTTTACATTTTCAACATGTTTATGTACATTTTCAGGAATGTGTGGCTAAACTGGAGCCAGTATTTTGGGCGGCAGACTTGAAGGGACTTGGGCCTGACGACTGTAACAACTTTAATCTCCAAAGTCACTCTGACTGACACTAACATCAGAATGATCGATAGCTGCAATCTAAAAGCCGCTGTTGGCGTTTCTTTCTAACAAAATGAAGACCACATTTCCATCAACTCGACTCCGCACACAATCGGTGTTTTTGTTTCGTGTTTATCTTTGGAGAAAACGATGAATTGGCCCTCATTATGTTTATTTCAATGCAGACGCTCTTTATCCCTTTATCTGTTGCAGCTGGAATTTCAGAGAATCTTTAAAGGTGGAACAAGCGAAATGGCATTAGTTTAGACAGACAAAAATAAAAATAGTTTTGTGAAGAACTAAAGGTATGTTTTTAGATGGACTATGGTATGAGGTCGCACAGCATCTCTCTATGTTGTTCTCCAGTCTAGTTTTCAGAGCCGGGCCGACTCTGCATGTGTGTGAAAAGCTGCCACTCAGGGATTAGCCCCTCCCTGCCCACAAAATGCCACCACCAGAGCAGTGTTGGGTTGGTAGAGTGCACGCCCAGAGGATAAAAACAATCTTTTGCTGGTGTCTATCTCCAGCTGTCAATGGGCGAGAGGCGGGGTACACCCTGGAAAGGTCGCCAGTCTATCACAGAGCAACACAGAGACAAACAAGACAAACAACCATTCACACCTAAGGAGAATTTAGAAAGGCCAATTAACCTAACAGCACTTTTATACAGAAAGCTGTATTTTTCAGTGATGTCATCAAAACGTTGGTGGTTTGTATCTGTAATACTTTATCAGATTGTTTTGATTTTCTTTTTATAGTTCTCTTTGCAGGTACAGAAGCAGACTTATCTTCACTTTAAAGCAGCAATATCTCTACCATTACTGTCTCATGACAACTGCTGGAGCTGTGGAATCTCCCTATTCCCTCAGCGCTGTCTCACAGGCAGCTGCCGCGTGAGGTTTTGTGAAAAGGCAAGTTACTGCACTGCTAATGACAATAGGGACACTATTGTGATTAGAGCAACATTTTGTTTACTTTAACTTATTTTAAGGTTTGCACTTCAAGCCCAATAGGAAAATTAATTTTTGATAAATTTAAGTTTATTTGAATGATTTCCTTGTTGTTTCTAGTTTATTTAAGAAAAAAATCGATTAACATCGTAAATTGAATGTATTGTGAAAAAATCTGAAATCAATGGAAATATTACGTCTGGTGTGTGTGTGTTGTCCTTTCACATTCTGAGCCAATGTGTCTCTTCATTCATGACTGGGAACAAGTTACAACAAATAAAGGTTTAATCAAAAAGGCCAAGATATTGACGATATGAAAAAAATGGACAATAAAAGAGATGAATATCTCTTGAAAATGCATGAATGCCAATAACATTTGTTTATAGCAATAAGCAAGAATGACGTACATTTATAACTCAAATTATTAATAGTTTATAAATAATGATAGTGTGGAAGCTAAGGGCCCCATCCTGTGTTTCTTATTCGGTACCCATTTGATCAAGGCTGGCTCTGGTAAAGGTTTGCCAAGGGACTAAATCCTGTGTGAAAGAATATCAAACTGATTTCTACTGTGTAGCATAATGCCGTTTAGAATAATGCATGTGTGTTTCAGTGGCCTCCACTTTTAAATACGCTTTGTAAAAGCAGTCTCTTTTATACAGGGTTCCTGTTGAACAGCTTTTATGAGAAGCAAAACTACAATTAAGATGGACAACAAATGCCTGATAAGCCGTTTGAAACCAAAACTACACAAAACAGTCAGATTTGCAATAAAGGTTACAGCTGATGCATTTGCTTGATCAGGCCGGCAGTGACAGGCAGAGAATGTTTAGCTTTTACATGCCAGGGCATAATTTAAATCCAACACAGCCTTTCCCATGTCCTACATGCCGGATAATCTGACTTCACAGAATAAATAGAAGCCTTCCAAAAAAATGTCCCTGCACACGCGCACAGTTTGCACTGAGAAACGCTGATGTTCCACGGCAGCCTTTTGATGTGGACATGCTGACGTTGTGTGTGTCTGCGGCCCAGTGTGTGGCTTTGTGAGCACATGATGGCGTCCCATGTGAAAGCGCCTCCGCGGCCACGTGTTGATCAGCTCAGGACAAACTGGCTTCTACATCTACTTCCAGGACCCACCGGCTTCCAAGTAAGGGAAGGAAATATGATTTTAAAGCAATCCCAGCAGGAATGTCATCAAACAACGTGAAGCAGTCATGAAAGGGATTTTTTTCCCCCATTTTTCCCCAGTATATGCATTCTATCACCGATCCAACGTACCTGCAACTGATTTATCAGGCTTACCGTGCTTTGAAAAAGAATTAGGCTCCTCACAGATTCCTTCTGTTTTTTTTTGTTTCTTTTTACATTTAAATTTTGAAGACCTTTAAACGCATTTCAACATCACACAAACTTAATGTGATAAATTACAAAGCGCATTTTTCAAATAATGGTTTTGTGGATTCAGAATAGAGACGTCCATTGTTCTGCAGTGGGGAAATTCATTTATACCAGAAGGAAAGTGAAATGCAAATGAAAGCATGTAGATACACACAAAGGTCAAATAATATACATTCAAAAAAGTGAACCAGGGTAGTTGTCCACCTTATGTTAACATTGAATTCCCAGTTAAGACATAAAAAGCGGTTTGCTGGGTGAAAATAACCATTTAATGTTTTAAAGAACAAAAATCAATTTAACTCACTTTTCACTTTTTTGAGTGCAAACTGAAAAAGAAATAAGAACATGAGACTGTATATCACAGACAGATTTACAGCATGAGAAAAATAATACTGTGCAATTATTACAAATAGCATACTCAGATACAAAAAAAAAAGTGCCACTGTATAGGGTGATTTAAAAAATGTACAAATATGCATATCTGTGAATAAAAGCAGGCTATTTACAAGACTGAAAAAAAATGGGCAAAAACAGATTGGATATAAACTTATTGATTTGTTTAAAGTTGGGACGGTTCTAAAATCTAACCTCTGCTGGAAGGAAGGGTTTGCAGTAACGTTCCTCAGTGCACCTAGGATGCAGCAGCCTGTCACTCAAGGACAGCGGTGGTGGGAAGGGGGTGCATGGAGGGGTTTTAAGACCCCCCTGAAAACAGCAGCTGCGTAACTACACGCTGTTAGGGATGCACCGGCAATCCAAGGCTGTCAGCCTGCCTCGTTCATTACTTGAACCGGGCTGCAATAAAAGGGCACGGCTCATTTCAGAGCAGCAGCAGAGCTGTGAGCGGAGCCTGGTGCGTCTGTGATTACGGGAAGAGGTGGCATAACTCAGGCTGTTATTAGTACGACCTGAAGGCTGACCCAAAATGGACTGATTGTAAGTTATGGCTAATCACTTATAAAAATAATATTTAAAATTTCATTATGGTTACAAAATAACGCTAAAAACTCTTGATTCTTATTTTCCGAGTCTGAACTCGGAGGTGGAGGTTTTACTCTAACAAGCATCAGCAGGGTCCTCTGAGGACCAGAGTAGAGGGACCTTCACCTGATATACAGGTAGACCTACAAGGTACGCAATGATAGAAAACAATTGGAACCCTCTCTGGGAGCTTCAAGCCAGATTTACCCCAAAAAACTACACAGAAGATAGCTGCTGCCACCACAGAGTCAAAAAAGACTTACAGGAGTGCCCCCCCCCGCTCCTCAGGAGATCTCAGCCTCCTGAGCAGATAACATCTACGCTTACACTTCCTGTAAAGACAAGGGAGAACGGAGAACATTGTGACTTCAGTCCGGTTCATTGTTCAGGTGAACACCCAGGTACTTAGAAGACTTCCCTGTCTTAATGACATCTCCCTGGATGTTTACCGGTGTCAGTGTGGTCGGTCTGCACCAGAAGAAATCTCCACCATTTCCTTTGGTTTTCTCCACTCTGCAATTTAGTCTTCTCTCATCCTTATTGTTGAATCATGAACACAGACATTACCTCAGGGAGCTGATGTCTGAAGGTTTTAGATGTTGTTCTGCGGAGTCATTCTGGTGGGCCATCCTCTCCTTGGAAGGTTTTATGTTTGCTCCATATTTGGACACTGGTTTTCTAAAACCCAAAGCCTCAGAAGGATTGGCGACTCTTTCCAAACTGATAGATGTCAACCACTTTATTTATGCCTTTGTTTCTGATCTAATTTCTTTGGATTGGGGCGTTCGTTGTTGCTTCATGGAATCTATAAGCCTATTTCATGTTGCCAGGCAGGTTATATTTAAGTGATTCTATGGGTCTGGCAGTAATCAGGCTTGGTCAGTGAAATAGATTCTCAGCTTTCCAGAATATAGGGTAATGACAATTAATTCACCATTTAACAAGGGTGCAACTACTTTTTCAAATGTACCAGCTGGGTATGGATAGGTTTATCCTTTAATATTTCATTTGAAAAATGCGTCTTTTATTTGCTGAGGTTATCTGACTGACATTAAAGTTTGATTATTTGACATATAGTATGACAAAAAAAGAGCAAAAACAGCCAAATCTGTACGAAGACAAATACTTTATCACATGGACAAGTTTTATTTTGAGCTATTCTGAGGTTGAGAACAATTGAGTCTAACACGTTTTTACGATTTCAAATATTAATCTCTTTTGTTCCCCTTTGTTCTGATGAGTGGCTCGGAGAACCTGAAGCGATGTGTTTGTGAGTTCTGTCCACATCTGAATACACACAACCTAAATTTCTCTGGAACCAATTATTTTTTCCTCGCTCAAATGGATTTTTCGGGGTATATGATATGTAAACATCCCAGAATGGATAGAAGATGGTTTGGTAAACATTTCAAAGGCTGATCCAATCTGCATGCCATGTTATATAAATGCATTTGGACTCACACAATGTGGTCAGGTTGCTTTCCATTTTCTTTCTGCTGTGGCTCATGTGCTAACAATTTTAAAGGTTCAGATTCTTGATCCTTGAGTCAAAAACAGCACAGGGCTATGTTCGTGGCTAGAGCAGAATTAGGAAGAAAACGTTCCTTCAAAACGGACAAAAGTACGTAAATACTGTATAACCCATCCAGAGCTGAAAACAGTGCTGTTGTTTAGACTAAGGAATATTTGTTTTACAGCTGACAAAGCCGAGAGGGATTTATAGGCTTTAAGTGCCTCGTTGCTTTATCAAAGAGACAGATTGCTGGTCTTAACTGATTCCATTTGACGCCAAGAGTGTGATTGATGCTTAAATCAGGGTCTTTATGGCTGATGTTCACTGGGTTTTGGACTCAAAACCTTGACTTTATTGCTTTAGTATTTATTTATCACATAGCTTTAGTTTAGGGTTAAGACTGACTATGACATTTAGAAGAAGAAATGTTTGTTGTTGCAATTGTACATTCTAACAGAATTTGTTTTCTGCATGTAGGGATCAAACTGGACTTGCAGCCTTCTCACAGTGCCAGGGTGCTGCTCTGACCACTAGGCCACTGATTCCACATTTTGTGTCATTAAAGCCGCAAACATCAATTTTACGTACAGTCCAACACAAAGTAAGGATTTATTATGTTGTGTAAGTGAAAGGAAAATGATACAGTAGTTAGGATGTGGTAGACTGCATTTTTTCAAAGTTAGAATCTAAAAAAGATAAAAAGTTCATTGTGACTTTTATTGTTTGTTGTTTTATCTTCATTGTTAATATGATGCTTGTTCCTGGGTGTTCTGAAAGGTGCCTTTAAATTAAATGTATTATGATTATAAATATTTGTATATATATATTTATCTACATACTTTATTTATACATACTCAGATACCACATGATCAAATCCAGCAGAACAAACTGCAGTCAGAAAGTACTTAGCTAATAAACAGAACAGCAGTACGACCACAACTGTTCTGTTCTAGAGTTTGTTGAAGAACGTTACTGATTAACTGCATCACCGGGACTAAGGAACACGACAGGAAAAACATGGGGGAGTTTAAACCAGCATTGGCTTCCATCACATATCAATATCCCCAGCTATGACCTTTTCCAGGAGCACCATTCCACCTATCATCTGTCATGTACTGAACTGGAGACGGACACAAATCAAGACATCAGCAGGTGTCCTGAGGTCAGAGGATTACAACATTAAGAGGTGGAGGAAAGCAATGAAGGAATCAAGCTGTGAACACAGAAACTAAGAAGGTGTGTTTAGAGGCATGGTGAAACAAGGTGAGTACAACCAAGAATATGGGTGGCAGCTGAGTGGAGCAGGACACTATACACAGAACCTATGGAGCTCCCTCTCCAAGTCTATGAAGCTATTAATAAAAACTATTTTATGGGAGCATGTCATTTGAGAAAATATCGCTGATACTATTTTCCTCATGGTTACTAAGAAGACGTGGCACTTCTCCGTCGTCAGCGCCTGATGACATCACCATAGGGTGATTGCTTAAAGATCCAAGAGCCGAGTCAGTACCAGGAAAGACTGAGAAGGAATCATGGCCTAACTATGATTGAAGTCCCATTTGCAGTTTAGTACAAACTATGTGGGGGACACAGCAAACACGTGCTCAGGTCGAGTGAGACCAGAATCAAACTTTTTGACCTCCAGAGAAAATGCTGTTTGGTGAAAAAACTAACACTACACATCGCTCTGAAAACACCATCCCCATGATGAAAGATGGTGGTGGTGGCATCATGCTGAGAAGATGCTTCAGCAGAGACTGGGAGGTTGGCCAGAGATGCTGGGAAAATGGAAATACAAGGTAATCTTTTTTTTTTTTTTATCTTGCAAGCAACTGTTCTAGGTCAACCACGTTGAGAGGAGCCAGTTGAAGTGGCTCGGGCATCTGTTCAGGATGCCTAATGGACAGGCTGTATTAAGACAATGTGGTGCACTGGGCACTATACCTCAAAGCCCCCCCCCCTTACCCGTGCTGTCCTCCGGTCAAAAACATCCAACATAATCAAGGGGACTTCTGTAATGTAATTTACTATTTACTAACTTACACAACTACATGTAGGCATATGAGCAGTGAGCAATATTCAAATATCTCATTTAAAAACGTTGAAATCAAAAAAATCTTGATTTATTTATCATTTATTATTATTGTGACATCAGTGTTCACAAAATGAATAATGCATGGTCTTTCAACAATTTCAAGTAAATAATATAACAATTTATGACGTCCGGGCCTCTCTACTGAAGCTGCTATCCCTGTGACCCGACCCCGGATAAGCGGAAGACGATGGATGGATGGATGGATGGATTAAAGTCAAGACCTCCTATTGGATGCAGGGGAAAAGTGATTTGACGAAGCCGGGAATGTAATCACGTGCCATGTGGGGGGCCCAACGTGAGGCACAGCTGAAGATCTTCTCAACAAGGCAAACTGCCAGAAAAGAAGAACAATATGGGTCGTCTTCGCCTTTTATTGTCGGTCTCCATGGTGACCAGATCAGGTTTATATCTGGGCGGCCGTATCAACTGTGTTGCATGCTGGGAGTTGCAGTTTGTCACATCATAATAGCATAACAGGCTGAAAGGCTACTCTGACCGGAAGAAGCCATTACTCCAAAAGAAATACATAAAAGCCAAATTACAGTTTGAAAACGCACACAGGGACAGGGAAATAAATTTCTGGAGACATGGTATGATGTAACTAAAATTGAACATTAAACATAAAATTTTAACTTTAAGACCATTGTCTGACCATTGTCAGGGACTGGTGCACTTAAATACCCTGATTTCCAGGCAGACAAAATAGCCTCCAATGGACTCTTCCATTAACACGTATCCCTAAAACAGTTTCTGCTTGAACTCACTATTGTTTCTTTCAATGCACTTTAATTTTACATTGTTATAGCCATACTCTTTATGAGTATGGCTATAACAATGTAAAATTAAACCCACACAGAATGATTTTACCCAATGCCTACATTTGACTGCATCAAATTTAAAAAGGTGTTTTTCCCCCCTCGTCATCTGGTCCCTTCCTGTGATAGATGTTGGATAGATTTTTCTAACTGACCTTTTTGGTGATTCCAAGTCAAATTAATTTGAACAGCATTAACTAGCAACATTGGGCCACGATCAAAAGACAAAGACATTGGAATATGACATTCATCTTTGTTTGTTTGAGTTTGAGTTTATTTTTTCAGTCACAAAATACATATTTCCATAACAGATACACAAAAGCAATAAAAAAGTGAACTAAAAAAGTTCAGAAGCAAAAGCTTATATGCCCAATTCTACAATTTGCAGTACTTTGCTAGATGCATTTAATATTAAAGAAAAGAAAATACTGAGAGAAAAATAAAATGATAATGATGCCTCATAACCTCTTGCTGACGAGGTTGCAATATTCTCTAATCAGTATGGTTCTTAATATGGAAAATAGGGTTCAGGAGATTAAGACTCAGCTTAACTTTCCTTAGTTGAAATGTTAATACTGTGAAAATGCCATTATGGTGAGAATGAACAAAATCGCAAGAGAAGAGTTTTCCCCAAGGGAAAAAAAAAAAAAATCAAAATTTAGATGAAATAAGATAGAAGCTCTTACTGGTCAAATGAAAAAAAAATTCATTGTATTTCCATGTCTTTGGCTTGTTATTGGATGAGAATTGTCTATAAAGCCACAATATGGGAAAAACATGGTAAGGAAAACGTTAAAAAAAAAATCAATTAAAAGCTACACTGTTGTTCATGAAAAAAATTGCCTTGATCTCACTAAATACTCAGTAAGACTTTGGTTGTCTGAGATGAACAAAACAATTAGGAGCTGATGAGCCACAGCTGTAGCACCTGCAGAGAGCTCTATGTAAGCCTCAGGTGCCGGTTGACCATTCAGTTGTGGCAGGAACTATGGGAGGAATTTGGCTTCTGGGTTTTTGTGCAGTCGCATTGTGGCTTAAAGGTTTGTGTAGTTTCTTTGTTTTTATTTCTTTTTTGTGTATATTCAAAAAGTATGGGTGATTCAGTTGTCAAGTTGTGATCCCAGAAGGTTGCCGTTGTAGTTGTGAAAAGATGCTATGAGAAACAAATATGCTATTCAATTCACAGGGTCTTGTTTACCGATTGATCATAATGGAGGAATACATTATGAACCAAAAGGGACTGGAAACTGTAAGTTAAAAGTTTGGCTATGCAAACTGTTAAACAAGCTTACTTCTGGCTAAACTGATCTTTGTTTGTTTCAGCATTGTCCCAAAACAAGATTCCTCTAGAGAAAACAGTTGCTTTACTCCAGTCAATGGATTCCAGGTTGCTGGGAACTTCAAAAGAAGGTAATTATTTGTTAAATTCTGTCAAGCTTTTTATTACATGGACATTTATTATAATTAAGACTAAAAGGTAGGTGAATATCTAACTGACTTGCTCCTTAAGTGCAACTGGAAACCAACGAAGTGGAATTGGACAACGTGTCAAGCGACGCCTCCCACAACGTGTCAAGCGACGCCTCCCACAACGTGTCAAGCGACGCCTCCCACAACGTGTCAAGCGACGCCTCCCACAACGTGTCAAGCGACGCCTCCCACAACGTGTCAAGCGACGCCTCCCACAACGTGTCAAGCGACGCCTCCCACAACGTGTCAAGCGACGCCTCCCACAACGTGTCAAGCGACGCCTCCCACAACGTGTCAAGCGACGCCTCCCACAACGTGTCAAGCGACGCCTCCCACAACGTGTCAAGCGACGCCTCCCACAACGTGTCAAGCGACGCCTCCCACAACGTGTCAAGCGACGCCTCCCACAACGTGTCAAGCGACGCCTCCCACAACGTGTCATTTCCCTGCTACTCCTGGCTTAGATTGACCACACAATTACTGGACAATCTGGTCTTAAATAGCCACACTTTGGTCAACAAGTGAAGTGGAATACCCTAGCTCTAAATGTTAGCGCATAGAATAATTGAAGAAATCTCATCCTTTTTATACTATTTCCATAAAGACTCTGTATGCAGACAGAAGCAACTTTACAGGAAGTCAGTTTATTAGACAGCCAACGGAAACTGCAAACCTGTAAAAACTCTGACCATGCCCTGCAGTTCGATCCGAATGGCAGCAAGGAACAACCTGTTCCTAGCTCCTTTCACAGGTTGAATATAAGTTACCGGAGCTAAGAAGCCTTAAGGTATCCCACAAGCTTTGGATGACATAAGTACTGTCATAGTTTTAAGGTGTCTGGCCCACATGCAGACAGTTGGAGAACAAGAGACAGTTAAAGATGTTTGAGGCTATACACGGATCTAATGCAGGCGAGGTTCAGAATGTCAGAGCAAGGAGTACTGCGGGAAGAAAGACGATAATTAAATACGAGTCGAACCAGGGAACTCTGCACAGATGCTGTTCTGCTTACCAATAGGTATGGAGACCCTATCCAGGGAGGGTGAGTGGAAGTTCTGTGACCTTATGCTTTCTGATGGAGGGAAAAAGAATAAGGTTTGATTATGCTTTCTCAAAAAAGTCTGTTGCTAATCTGTCTATACCAGATCTTAAAAGGTTCACATGGTTTTATTAACCAATTGATTTTTATATATATATATATATATATATATATATATATATATATATATATATATATATATATATATATATATATATATATATATATATATATTAATAATAATATCTGGACATGTATCTAAACACACACCTATTTATTTAGAATACTTCAATCTATATATACACATCGATCAAAAGCCAATCTATATCAATTAATCTCTCTATTCTTTTTTTTTTTTTTTTTTTTTTTTTACAAGCATATGTAAGCTCCATCTATATCTTTCTTTCTGAATACTTAAAACATATATACAGGGTTCACTACTTTCTGCCACATACAATATGGCGGTGACGTCGACGTGCAAACTTGCGCCCAATGAGGCGTCTACGTATACATGTCCGTGGTTCCAACCTTCAGTAGTACTGTTTTCCAGCTGGTAGCCAGTTCTGCAGGTTAGCCTTAGCAGACATTTATCTTACCTGTCCAGAAGGAAAGCAGCAACCTCTGCATATCTTTTGCCCTCCTTTCTTCCTTTATTCAGCACCAACTTCACCCTCATTTTGGTTCTTTTTCGGTCCGTTTGAATCTGATAAATGTAACACAGAGAAGAAGCTATTTCTCTGAACTATCACAGACAATCTCTTAATGCCTGAGCTCCCTCTCACGTGACTTCAACCTACTATTCCTATTGGACCCGTCAGAAGTGAAAAAACAATTGTTTATATATTGTATGTTTCAGTATATATATGTTTCAGTAAAATTAATTATTTTCCTCTGCACCACTCTACTCATTCTGTGGATGTATTATTTTTGAAAAATTAATCGTTTTGATGAGAAAGTTGGAGCGTTTAAATGGAAGGGGAAAGAAATTTAGTGCCAAGTAGCATTTTTACACAGTTGTGCTTACTTTAGTGCAAGGCTAAGCTACATTGGAAACCTATTTAATTACACACAAAGGGACTCTACTTAACTAACTGAAGGCAGCTTATTGCACTAGACACTATTTAGGGGTATCAGAGTAAAAATGCTGTATACTGAAGATATTCAACAACTTCAGTCATCACATTTTTTGTTTTTCTGTCAAAAGTTGAAACCTTCTGCTTAACAATCATGAACAACTTTGCGATGGTGTATCACGTCGGATCCTGATGGAGAACAGAAGTTTGTGATGAGATGTGGAATAGTTCACAACACAGATAATAAATAATGTGGGTTTGAGCAACGATTCTCTCTGAATTTCCCAGGAAGGAATGAGCTTCTTTGTAATCGGTATATGAAGAATAATATAAATGTTCATAGATGGCAGTCAGACTACAGTTACAGTGTTAAGGGGAGGATCAGCACAATAGGTTTAGTCAGTCTTGACCTTTGACTAACCTCTGTCTGTGAGGAGGCAAAGACATAAATGAGATATATAAGAAAGCAAAAAAGGAGGAAAGCAAGAAGGAAAAATGAAAACAGAGAGAAGAACAGGGAGGGAAGGGACCGAGCTGTAGAATAACAGAAAGACAGGGAGAAAAGGAGAGAGAAAGACGTACTGTAGAGCTCCTGGAGCACAGTCTGAGAGAAAAAAGGAGGGGGCACTGTTTCCCCTCTCTCTTCTCTCCCTCTGGCTTTAAAAAGTGAAACAGCTCTTTGAAAAGAAAGGGGGGAGGGGTCAATGCCTTCTGTACTTTCACCATCCTGTCTGGACTATGAGGAGTATATAATGCACGGACTCTAACTTGTAATCCAGACACAACGCGGAGCTTCAGCCCGAGAACCAGCTGAGGACCTGACAACACAAAGGGCATGAACCACGTCAAGCTGGCCCTTCTGGGAAGCCAAGGGGCTGGGAAATCAGGTGAGCCACCAAAACAAAAAAATAAATAAAAACCTTTTTATAACAGACATGTACAGGAATAAACGGGTTTAGTTGTTTTCCTTTCTGCTTTGAAGGCATACGCATGAGGAAACCTGCTTGTTTTCCTGCATCAGTGTCAAAGGCTGGGTATAGATTGTAAGCTTAGTGATTTCTGTGTTTCAAACCTAATAAACAAGATTCCTCTGTGAAATATTCCTAAAGTAGATCAACATAAAACCTTGTTTTGGTGACTAATTTTATTTATTTTTGCATTTTCATCAAACTTGTTGCAAATTTTTATTTTTGAGCTAAACTAATCTGCTCTGCCAAGCAAATGGAAATCCAACAAGAGATTTTTCAGAAACCCTATTTTTCATCCATTTATTTGGAGGAAACCAGTTGCGCCTTTTTTGGGGGGATAATTTCTTTACATCTTGTCCTCCTGCATCTGGTAGTGACCCTTGCAACAGAGTTTTATTCTTAAATACTAATATAGAAAGCGGCATTTAAATAACTGCTCAAAATTGACAAAGATGGGGAAAATATTTTTGAAGAATTGTGTTTCTGTAACATAACAGTTTTTATTAATAAACAATATGAATGAGAATAAATAAATAAAGATAAGAATAAGAGTACTAAGAAATGTCAAATTTGATTAATCTTCTAATTCTTCCTATAGTAATAATTATTATTTTTGATAATCTTTCTGTAGTTATTTGTTCATTTACAGAGAGCAGCCAGCATTACTATATTAATATGATCACAGTATGTAAAGAACCACTGTTTTTACAAGTTCCCAGAACAGTAGAACTCAAGTTTTCTGATTTTCTGCCACACCTAGAGATCTATCCGTGACTTTAAAACCCAAATACCTACAGAATTTTTGTTTTTTTGTGTACCATTACAGCCCAGCTGAGTAGTGATAACCACAGATCCATCTAAGTCAGACTGTCACTGAAGAACTGGTTAATTTAGGCGTCCAATTCAAAAAGTCAATCTCATATAGATTAATTGCAAATTGACAGATTTCAGATGTTTGTTTCTTATGGTTTGATGATTGCTAAAAAATTATTCATCCTATTATGTTTGTTAGTATAGTTAGCTACTACTTTTGTCATTATCATTATTGTTTTGTCTTTCTTTTTATTGGTCTACTTGTGTTCTTTATTAGTCTATAGAGCGTTTTCCTTTCATGTCGTCAAACCAAGTGCGGCCATTTTGGCGGCATAACAAATGTCAACAGGTTATCTGGTCTCACCAGCACTACTGATGTCACAGTTCAAAACAATCAGATGAACAACATTTTTTTTTTTTTATAAACAACAGAAAATTGTAAAAGAAAAATGGAGAAGCTAAGAGTTGTCTAAGCTACAAACTTCCAGAGGACTATTTTAAACATATGCTAGTGTCCTCCATGCCTTCTGCCTCAGGATAATACCACAGCCCAACAGTAATGCTGTTCTTTAACAATATATCTTACATTATGGGTGCACATCTTGCATGTGCTGATCCGTATTGCACTGCAGGCTGGATGCTCTGCTTGCACCGCTATCTCTACTTCAGCCCAAAGCTTTCAAACCCAAACTCTCAGTCCTATTGTCCTTCTTTATTATAAAAGGGAAGGTTCCTGCAGCAACACACATGGTTCAAATGTTTTAAATAATTTCCCCACCGCTTATTAGGGTCAGCGCACTCCTAATGTCTCGTCGAGTTTCCCCTGCAACATGTAAGAGCTGATCTTGGACTCCAAGCTCTACTCTCAGGACAAGCACAACACATCCTTTGTTTAGTTTTTGCTTTGTGTTTCTAATTTATTACAAGCTTAGATGGCATTCTTTAAAAGACTTCAGGTTCTTTGAAGTGTACTGAGATGACGTGAAGACGAAAAAAATAATTCATTAGACAGGTGAAGCTGCGAAGAAGCCCTGAGTCCACATTCCAGTTCCTTTTATCTGGAGTTTCATTGTCCATGAAATGTAGGTTTTCATACCATAGCTCCATCACCCTTTTTGGTTACATCTTGGTCACAGCATCCCAGAAAGATTTGTAAAATATTCCGAAGAATGTTAGTACAAAGCCTAAAAGGGATTTCCCGATCACTGTGTGTGCCTCTGGAATGGTCAAAACATCCAGGACTTTTGGAGCTTGATGACATCAGTGTTTGTGCAGTTGTGAAAACAGAAAAGAAATTGGACATGTTTCCTCTATGCCAGTGGTGTCAAACTCCAGTGGCCTTGAGGGCTGGTTTCCTGCAACTTTTAGACGTGTCTCTGCTTCAACACACTTCAACACACCTGAGAGAAACATGAGCTCATTATCAGAGCTCTGCAGAGCTCGACTGCATGCTGGTGAGGCATTTGATTCAGGCGTGTAGGAAATGGGACATGCCTAAAAGTTAGAGGACACCAACCCTCAAGGACTTGAGTTTTAAAGGTGCGTAGCCACGTTATTTCACTTCTTTTTTTTAAAAAAAAAATGTATACGTCAGTAGCTCACTTTGGTTGCATACAAAGTTATTATGAAAGATTATCTCCTCCTGCTGGTGGATTAGTTGTTATTTTGGTGTTTTATGCTTTGTTGTTGCTCAATTTGTTAGTAAAGCCTTTCATGTTTGTTGTTTACAATTTTAACGGAAGTATGTACCGTGCCAATGGCTGTTAGCATCTCCCAGTGAAACAATGCAAAATGGTCCAAGATCCAAAGGACAAAAGCGCAAACAAATGATTCCAAGAGGGAAAAGAATACAGTACGAATGTTGGTGTTTACTGAAGCGGACAATAAACCTGCCGAGGCTCAGATGTGACCGCAGAGCTGACTGACGAGAGTGAACGTTCTGTTATGAGGCTTTAAAAGTTGATGTAATTGATGCATTCAATTAATGACGGTTGGCCTTCGATCACGCCGAGCTGCCGCTTTACCGCGAGGCATTGCAGAGGGTCAAACTCGGTCCGGCATTATTTACAATCGATTCAGAAATTAAGCAAACCGCCATTATGATAGTTCTGTGATATTGCCAGTAGATGTCGCCATGTCTGTTCATATTTGTTAATCGCACCCGAGAGCGAATTATCTTTTGGCTCAACTAGGACTATCAAAACACTACCATGAATGGAGGCTTAGTGTATATAACCTTATGTTTTTATCACAATCAAACGGTTTTTGGTCTTTCTATAAGAATACTATGTGGCTATATACCTTTAAATAGCTGCTCGCTAACCCGAAGTGATGTCTTTCACAAACTGGAAATGCTTTCCGACTGTTGGGCCTTGGAGTGGTGATGGATCTTACTATGGTGTTCTGTAAGGGTGCAAAAATTTTATAATATTTGCCATCACAAAGTTTGTTACAGTTTCAACTGATATAATCCAACATCGTATCATAAAACTACTGCTACTACTACAACTACAACTACACCTACTACTACTACTACTACTACTACTTATAATAATGATAATAAATCACCTGTTCACTGTAGTCTCATGGCTGAATTTAACATAAAGGTGTATCTTAAAAATACAATGTGAATTGTTATTTTGCATCGATGTAATTGGATCATTAATCATTTAATCAATATATCGATGTGGATCAATGTATTGTTACACACCACTGTTCAGCATTTGCAACTATTTACTACAGGGCTTCGCACTTTTTTGACCCGATGCTAGCAAACCATGGTTTATCGTGATTGGGTGCTACTGTAGGTCTTCCTAGCACACAATCTAGGGAAAAAACAAAAAACTAATTTTTTATGTATGATATTGCTAACACTGGCATCTTTAAGTCACAGACTTGACTGGGGTTTTTTTTTTTATTGAAAAAATAAAAAAAAGGTAGAGCCGGGCGACGCTAAAGGAGGAAATACACCAGACACGTTGTTACGCGTAAGCACAGCTAATGTGCTTCCTATGCGCTTCCTGCACTAAGGTTAGCTTTCAGTTTTAATCAGTCAATAAAGGTATACTAGAAGCATGATATGCACATGCAACAAGCGTATTTACGCTACACGACGACTAAATTAGATTGAAGCTCTAATTTCAGATGTGTATACAGCCCTGTTTGGTTGGGAATAAACGGGAAAACTCCTGTGTCAAAGTTCACTTCCGAAAGTATCCCAAAAATCGTGTCTCAGTTTGGCAACAAGGTGGTAGAAGTCACCTTGTTGACGCTGCTGATTGATGGGCTGCACTCGATTTTTGCTGAGCTCTCTGCCTTTCCTCTCAACAATTTGTCAACTAGAGGAAGGAAGGTCAAGTTTGGTGCTTTTTCAATGTGCCGATAGTTCTTTTCAGAGCAGAAACACACAGCTGTGGAGCGTATTTTGCAGCGTCTGGTGTAAATTTATACTTTCAAGCCGTGCCACTTATGTTATGGTTACGTTCCAGCCCGGTGTATTTCCTCTTTAACAGTGGAGTCAACGGGGAGAGCAACTGACGTGGGAGTGGTGGCCTAGAGGTTAGAGAGTCCCCAAAGGTTGGCGGTTCGAAACTCGATCAGTCACTCTGGGTTCCTGAGCAAGACTCTTGACCACAGACTGCTCCTCGTGTGCCACTCAGTATGGCAGCACACTGCTCCCTAAGGGATGGGTTAAATACAGAGACAAGTTTCCCCTCTGTGGGAGTATAAAGGGAAATATTTATTTTTCTTTGCCATGTTCCATAATTTTGGAGGCATGGCTGAAAAGACCCAATCTTCTCTGAGCTTCAGTCTAGTTTTCGGTGGAACCAGCAGAAGCTGGTCACCTGATATAAGGCACCCAAGGTGAAACACAAGGCTGAAGCAGGTCAGATCTGTAAGGAGGAGCAAGACCATAAAGACAATTAAAAGTCAAGAAAAAGATTTTACAATCAGTTCTTTGGCGCACGGGCAGCCTGGGGAGAGAAAAAAAGAACATGTAAGATGTTTTTTCCATCACTAGCTACCTGAGAAAATGAAAATATCTTACACATTTGACTCTAAAATTAAACACATTTAAACCAAGCAAAATGAGTAATTAAAGTAATAATTCCAAACCTGAACTTCGGCTAATTAAAGGTTTATGGCAGATCCAGTTGTTCCTGCATTTTGACATCAGTTATTTGGTTTATTTGGAGTAAATACTGAGTTAATGCATGGTATAAAGGTCGTTAAACTGTACAGTTTATCACATGTGATCCATTGTCCTGATTGATGGTCTACCTCACAGCAAAATGTGGCTCAAGACAGAAATATATTAATATGTAAACAATACTTTTCCTTTCTAAAACACTAACTTTTTAGAGCAAGATTCTATTTTATATACACGTTTTTATGAGGTTTATAGTTTTATTCTGTATTTGTAATCACCTTAGACATATAATGCAAAATCCACTTTTTTAGCCCTTAAATACATTTTCTTGTGTACTTGGGGTCTCAAGGAGAGCTGAAAATTTTGAAAGTAGTCCGTCCAGGTGCTGCGTAGATATTTTGATATTTTTTGCGTGATATTTTCTTTTCAAGCCTATCAGTTTTCAGCGCTAAAACAAGGTCATGGACTTCTGGCTTTCCAATTTTGGGAATCTTTAAATTTCTCGCAGAGATTTTGTTATCCACTTATAGCTTCGGCATCCTTCAACTTGGACAAGTCAAAATGTCCCGCTGTTCATTACCCCCAGCATACTACAAAAATGGCCGAACAGGGTGGAGTGGAACGCCATGCGATCTACAGGGGGGCGGGCCTTGAAGTGTCTTCTTTAGATTTAAAGGGACCGCACCAAATCGATTTGCCCTTAGACACACCTCAGAACAGGGGAAAAAACGTTCACGGATTCTGTGAAAGCTGAAGTGGTGCTGTCTCGTTCTGATTGTGCAGGCATGCATTATCATACCAACAATAGCGAGAGCCTGCTGTAAATCTTGTGATAACATTTTATGGTTTTTGGAGACTTCTGATTGGTCTCTTCTTGTGCAGAACCTGATTTGCTAGCCATACTTGGGCACGGTAGCAGTTATGATGAAGGTCGCCCATTTGTAGATTACTTTCTGTACAGTGGAATGGCTGATTTAAAGTCTTTTAAGAGCTTCTGCTACTTTCATTTTCAAGGCCTCGGGCTCGTTTTGATCATGATGGGATCATGATGTTCCCTCTCCTTTCGATAGTCAGGAGCACACCAAACTAAATCTCTGAGGTTTAAATAAGACGGACCTCCTTCAAAATGCTGGTTCAGGACGTTATAATCATTCTCACCCGATGTGATATGGTATGTGTAAGTTGGGTAATTTATTTCACATGGGAAAATGTGTGCATTCCTCAAAGGGAATCACTTGTTTTATTGCATCTTATAGGTTTTTTTTGTTAGTTTTTGTTGTGTTTCTCTATGTTTTATCTCACTCTGTATCTCTCGGTGTTGCTACATATTTTTTTTCTTTTCCTCAAACTGGTGTGGAGCGAAGGGGGAAGTTCTCTCAATACCAGTGGGGGTCTCGTGGCAGATATCCGTTTCCAGTCTCAGTGGCGGTCATTAAGGCTGACTGGCTCGGTGCTGTGCATCCACCGTAACATGAAGACGTGTCGACGCTCAGAGCCTGGCAGCGTGGCGGAGCTGGAACTGTGGAGGGTCTGTACCCTCTGCAGTTTGCTCCTGCATGCTTGCGCCCATTTAGTAGGATTTATGCTCTGCTTGTTGCTGTCAGGGCACGTCTTGTTCTCGTGCTGCATCGGTCTTTCTGTGGTGATGGCAACAAGCATTTCTGATGAGCAAAAGTACAATGAGCCGTAAGCCTTTGGTCTTTTCTAAAACGCATGCATGAATTCATTTGTGTGTGTGTGTGTGTGTGTGTGTGTTTTCGTAGCTGAAGAGTGATCTCTGTCTGACCCCTCTTGAGGCCTACCGTCATTAAAGTTCTGTTCTGGGACCGCAGCCCATTGATTGAAACTTATTGTCTGTGTGACTAGAACCGGCCCAGTCAGTCAGTCAGTTCTATGCGTGGCTCGCCAACAGAAAGTGGGGGGGGAGGGGGGGGGTGAATACATTCATTCAGCATGCCAAATAAGCAGAGAAAATGTCCAGCAAAGCCATGTAGCCTCTTTCATGTAAGGTTTAAGTTTCATCGCGCTGGTCCTGCAGTCTGTTAGCACTGCACAGATAAATGAGGTTCTTTTTTTTTTTTTGTCCATTCCTCCTGCCACCTGTGAAGAATGAGAGCGTAATGATCCTGTGATTAATACTGCTGCCCCCCCCCCCCCTTCTTCTTTTACTTCCAGCTGTCCTTGTGCGGTTCTTGACCAGACGGTTTATTGGGGAATACGCCTCGAATGCAAGTAAGTGTTTCCAGATCTTTCCAAAGCAAAAGGCCTTTGAAAGATCCAGCAGATGCAGACGGTGCTGGTTACTTCACTTTCTCAACATTTCGTCCTCTTCCAGTTTTGGTCTGTTGTAGTCAAATCTTCCACTACGACTGTTCGTGCCCACATTGACAACCGATGATTTAAAGTAATTGCTTATGATGTAGTCATACTTTTATGTAAGATAATGCTTTTCCAATTAAAAATCCCAATCAATCAATCAACCAATCAATCAATCAACCAATCAATCAACCAATCAATCAATCAATCAATCAATCAATCAATCAATCAATCAATCAATCAATCAATCAAACTTTATTTATAAAATGCTTTACACACCAAATTGACCAAAGTGCTGTACAGATCTAAAAAACAAAAGAAATAAAAACATATTACTGCATTAAACACAATGACTATTAACAAAGCTGGATCCTGTCAATGATCATTGGGCAAGGGGTGGGCGGTACACCCTGGACAGGTTGCCAGTTCATCAAAGATCGCAAATATAGTATACAATTAAATTGAATTGTGCACAAAATGTGTACCTTTTTAGATTATTTATCCCCCTAATCCCCCTAACACAGAAACCACATTTACCATTTGCTGTAAAGAATACCTGACTATTAAAAGGAATAATGGGTTAGGAACATTGGAATGAAATGGTTGGTTTATGGGTACAATGGAAGCAGGAAGGAATGAAACAATAATATGAAATGAGGGCATGAACTGCCAAAGGGGGAAATTGATCCAGAGCTCAATTCAAATGAGTGTTTTAATCCTGATATGTAAAAGCCATGCAATCTGTGAAGATTGTAGTTCATTTCTAAAAGACAGATGCAAACTTCAGAAAAACAAAATGCACAAATCAAACCGAATAAAGCTGTTGTTATATGGATGTCAGCTGATAGTGCCCTCTCCTCTCCTCTGCATCTTGTTCACAGACTCCTTGTATCATAAGAGGCTATCAATAGACGGCCGGCAGCTGAATCTTGAAGTGTTTGACCCCTGCTCTCAGGTACAGTTTCAAAGCTAGGATAGAATTAGGGAAGCCCAGTTGTAGCACAATTTAGTATTGTCCTGTTTTGAGTTATTTTATTTATTTATTTTTTAGTCTTTTTTTTAACCCCTGATCCAGGGGGGTCAAAATGAGTTATTCCACCTGGGATTTTATGTGCTAGCTCAACATGAAGTACCACATGGTTTCGAACTGGGAGGAAACTGATACATCCTTTTCAATTAAGAAGCTGAAAAGCGTGGCATGTATTTGCACTGAAATGCTGGCCATCCAATTAGTAAACGCTCCAACTGTGTGTCGATCTCTGTGTAAATCCAGCGAGGGTTTCAGCAGCATCATGATAACCAGGGGCGCAGCCGATAGGTTGTGAAACAAGCTTTAAACATGTCATGGAGCCATTCAATGCTTGACGATGGAAGGAGGATGGCACAACCACGAATCCACCTAAACTGACAGGGTGGGCTAGAAGACCATTAATCAGAGAATGTAGAAGAGTGCCACGGTGACTCTGGAGAAGCTGCAAAGATTCATGGGTCAGGTGGAAGAGTGTGTTGACAGGACAACTATAAGTTGTGTTTTCCATAATTTTAGTGGCAAGAATAGGAAAGGATAGGAAAGCCGCTCAGTGCTTTTAGGAGGATGGAGCTAAAAACAGGGCCATCCTGGAAGAAAATATGTTAGCACTGGAGATGTTTGTCGTTATGATGTGATCAAGAGTGAAAAAGCTCAAAGGGTACGGATAATTGTGATGGGCGCTGCGACTGGCACGGATTTCTCTTTATTGTCTTAGAGTCAGTATGAAGAAATGTGCAAAAGATTTTCCATTACCAGCTCGGATCATGTCTTTGCCGGCACGTGTTCCTTTTCTGCTGCACTTAAGCGGGGGATCCAGCGGCTTTATGAGAGCATCCTGTGGTGATGTGTGCCGGAGGCCAGTTGGTGGAGGAGAGGAAGGCTTTTAATCTGCTCATTTCAACAAAACAAAAGACCCCAGACACCTTTCACAAGGGTTGGAGTTTCACTGGAATAACCAGAGGCTGAGCAGAACAAGAGCCGGTCATTGTCCCTGAAATGTCGACACATGATGACGGGACCACCCTCTGATGAGGAGCAAGAAGTCCACATGCTGCCTGTCTGGCCCGGGCTGTGCCATAAAACTGGGGGGTTGATAAAGAGAAGAGGCTTTGAGCTGCTATTTACGGTCCTCAGGCATGTCGCACGATTCACGTCTTTTTCTTTCCTCTTCCTGTTACAGGTCACAACACTACAACTACTGGAAGTGTCAAAGCTCACATTGAATGGCTTTCTGAAATACCTTCAGTGCTCAATTTATTTTTGGCTTCCCACTCAAACAGGTTGCAGGGAATCCCTCTTGATTTTTTATACCTTTTTGATTTTTCAACCACAGAGCACAAAGTATTTTATCAGGATTCTCTGTAGAAGAAGAATTGAGTAGTTGTAGACTCGAGGAAGGACACCGGTTTAAAAAAAAAAAAAAAAAGGACAAATCTGAAAAGTGTGGAGTGCACTTGTGTTCACCCTTCTTGGTCGATATTTTGTAGAAACACCTTTTGCTGCAGGTTCTCTTGGCGTAGGTCTCTACCAGGTTTGCTCCATCGTCAGCTGTGACGCTGCTGAACAAAAGCATCCCTGCAGCCTGGTGCCGCCGCCATCCTGTTTTTATATGTGAAAAGCTTTAAAAACCTTGTACCAGTTTCCTTCCACTTCGCTACTTTGTTCCACTTTGCATTTACTGTATCTGATGCAGAACATCCCAGCAGAATACGTACCAGCTTATGGTTGGGATATGTCAAACCATGGAAAAGGTCATGGTGTGCGAATACCTTCACAAAGCACTGTGGGTAGTTTTCAGCAACAGACAGTTTAAAACACACACAGAGAAGCTGAGTTAAATATGCATAAGTTGCAATCATTTTGCAAACAACGTTTGTAGATTAGAAAATTGAAGAAAAGCTGTTTTCCATCAATACTGTGCAAGTACTCATGATGATTTGGAAGTAACAGCACGCATGTCCCCGCTTGGCAGAGCTCTGAGGCCAGGTGTATCCTGGAGGAGCCGGTGGACTGGGCAGACGGCTTTGTGGTGGTGTACAACATCAGCGACCGCACTTCCTTCATCGACGCCAAAAGCATCCTGCGGCAAATCCGGGAGGCTCGCACGGACAACTGCAAAGGGTCAGAGGCAGCAAAGTGTTGCACGCTGCGAGAAAGAAGCCTAGATCAGGAGTGAAAACACACAGATGCCGTGTAACTTTAAGGTGTTGCGAAAATTCTGAGCTATGTTTAGTAATTGGTTGTTTTTAAGTTATTCTCTAATTGTCTTACAGGGATAAATTATTATATAACTTCCCACTGTAAACATTTATAGGAATTTGATTGTGGAGTTTAGAGCTCAGAAGAGGCTTTTTGTCTTGTTGTCTTTCACACTAATAATTTGGGGGGGGGGGGGGGGTGCTTTTATTTATCTTATAGACAGGGCCAGCTCTGATCGTTGTATTTGGAAAAATTTCACAATGATTATTTTGAAGGCGGAGAAGTTTAGTACATCCACATGAAATGTTCAGTTGCCTCTTCATGCGGCGTCCCCGAATATACTCTTTGATTAGACAAAATAGAAAAGCATAAAAGGCTCCAGACTAAAATGCTCTAAACTAAAAGGAAAGTACTTTAAAGCTGCTTGGTTACACAGACCATGTTTTTAAATAAAATAAAAAAAACTAAAAGTTTCTAAATGAACAAAATATGACATGATATTCTACATAAAACAATACTGAAACAAGCAATAAAAAAACATATCTATAAAGACCTTCTTATTTAAGAAAATATAGGGGAAAATAAATTGTGTATTTCAGTAACTCTAGAGGGAATCAATCTGTTTTTAAAACGTCTTGTCCTGCATTTGAGGACTAAGACATTTCTCAGACGACTGAAGGAGCGTAAACTCTCTGGGAAGGGGATTGGAGTTGTCGTTCAATGCAAAAAGGGAACTCAAAATAATTAAAATGTTCTTGAAATTTTTGTATTTTTCCTTGATTTGAGCAGGTAAATAAGACTATTTGCCAATGGAATAAGAGTTTTGCACTTAAAATAAGAAAAAATCCTCTCCATCATCTTATTTCAAGTGCAGGATATCTAATTATCTTCTTGTAGGGGTAAATATACTCATCCCATTGGCGAATAGTCCTATTTAGCTGCTCAAATCAAGGAAAAATACAAAAATTTCAAAAACATTTTACTTACTTTTAGTTCCCTGTTTGCAGTGTTTAAAACAGAAGAGGCCATCCACCTTACCTGCCTGCTGGACATGAGACTGATTGCTGGGACTCCACACGCATTTCTCTTTAAAAGTTGCAGGACCCAAAACAAGACACTAAACAGATAAAAGAGGGTCCTTACGGTTCGGTCTATATTAAAAGGATGAGCCTTGTTGCACATGGCTTTAAAGGTCAATTTGTCCTCTACCATAATGCCATGGTATTGGGAAGAATGCACACATTCAACAGCCTAACCTTTGATTAAAATGCCTTTGTGCTTGCGAGGTTTCCTCCTAAAATCAATGATGATATCTTTGGTCTTATCAGCGTCCAGTTGGAGGTAGGCCTCCTCATGCAGCTGAACGAGGTCTTCAGGCATCGGACCGCGGCTGCTTTCATTCTCCTGGAAGAGACTAACAACACCAGAATCAGCCGCATTCTTTACTCTAAATCTGCTTTCATGTCTGCTCTGACACGTGTTAGTACACAGAATAAAAAGCAAAGGTGACGGCGCACAGGCCCGAGGTGACCTGCCAGGAGGATATTTAACATCTGAGAGACAATTGTTTACTCCCACGCTCCGCGGTTCTGGGTAATTGAAGCCAACCCTGCAGATCGTTGCTAAGATTAAACTGTTCAAGGAGTCTTTTGATTAAAAATATTGGGTTGAATCAGATAAAAAGAGCCTAGGGGGGGAAATCCACAAATAAAAGCCTGGCATGTGTCCCATTAACATCCAAGTGTTTAAAAGCGGGGTTAACCTTCGCTCCTCTGTGACACTCAGACTGCATCGGATCTGAAATGCGTTCAGCCTGCTGTAACATCTCACACCTGATTAGCCTTTCAAGGGTTTCCATTAAAAGCGAGGTCAGCGCTACTGGCCTGAAATCACCAAACAATTATCTCATGCCATGCTTAACCGCTGGTATGAGATAATTGTGCTAACATGCTGTGTGTGCTTGCTTTTTGTCAAACATGGCATCATATAGTCTCATCTTTCTAACAAAAAATAAATAAAAAAAACTTGTTCCAGAAGGATTCAGAGATCAGAAATCATCTTTTCTGTCAAGCCTTAAAAACGGCGATCTTGTTTAGTCTTTTTCTGACCGTACTGTCGTGAAGGTTGACATTTAACAAGCTAACTGGGGCGTTTTCCCTTAACCCCCCTGCAAAAACAGATCTAAAAACAAGTAAAATGTTCTTAAAGTTGGTCTATTTGTCCTTGATTTGAGCCAGTAAATAAGATTATCTGCCAATGGAATGAGTATATTTACCCCTAAAATAAGATAATTAGACATCCTGCACTTGAAATGAGATGATGGAGATGAATTGTTCCTATTTTAAGTGGAAAAATCTTATTCCATTGGCAAATAGTCTTATTTACCTGCTCAAATCTAGGACAAATACACTAATTTCAAGAAAATTTGACCTATTTTTAGTTCTGTTTCAGAAGAGAACTATATCACTCGCAATAGTCATAAAGTAAAAAAACCAACATGGAGTGACATTTTTCTTTCAAAAGCGGTAAAATGGCCGGAGTTAGTCACATCCTCTATACCCAGACCTCCTAAAAATACAGCGGGAAGACAGGAGGAAAATAACGCTGCGGTCGCCTCTCTGAAGACGAACGGGAATCGTTGTGCAGCTTTGAGTTTGCGGAATGTCCTGTGCGTTGCTGATTAATGATTCACGGGCATGGACGAAGGCTTCCCTGCAAACCTACAGGCATGTGCAGAATTTGATGCACAGAAAAAACAAGCCGTCCACATCTGTCCGGCAGCCCTGCCCCGTGCAAAGGCATCCCACCAATGTGAAGGGAAGAGGAGGATAGGGAGTGCAGGAGGAGATCATTAACTCATGGTGAAGATAAGGAGAGCATCTGGATGTTGTGTTGGTGATGCAGGACAACTGAAAAACAACTGCCTTACTCTCAGGAGGGGGGGGGGTCACGTTTAGGCTTTTAAAGTGTGTTAGATGATTTTAAAATCTAATAAAAGTGCCTCAAAAATGCAGGATGCTGTGATATTCCACCACCTGTCCAATCTCTGGCGTTTCAGGGAGGCGGACGTTCCCGTGTGTCTGCTGGGCAACAAGCAGGACCTGTGCCACGTCCGGCAGGTGCGGGAGGACGAGGGCCACAGCCTGGCGCAGGAGAACCGCTGTCACTTCCAGGAGGTGTCGGCGGCAGAGAGCTACCAGGACATCGCCAACCTCTTCACCCAGCTCATCCGCCAGGTGATGGAGCACCTGAAGTACCGGGCCGACCGCCGGCGCTACAGCGGCTCCAAGTCCATGGCTAAGCTCATCAACAATGTGTTTGGCAAGAGAAGGAAATCAGTGTGACGGTCCTGAGATTGCTTTTTTTTTTTGGGGGGGTGGGGGGGGGTACAAAGCCATACTGAAAGAAGGCAGCAAGGTTCTGTGTTCATCATGTACTTCGGAAAGATGCTCACCCTTCTTGAACGTTTCCACGTGTTGTCATGCTACGAGCCCAACTTCAGCGTTGGGGGTTTCTGCTGATAGACCAACGCAACGTAGCGCCTGGTTGTAAAGTGGGAGGAGAGGAAAACGTGGTTTGCAAACATTTTTCACCAACAGAATCTCAAAACGTTGTCCCCACTGAGTCGATAGATAGTAGAGCCAATAGATGGTAGAGCTCTAGTACCAGCTGCAAGTCCTTCGAGCTTTGTCTCTACTACCTTTACGCGTCTAGAGGCTGACATTTAAACAATACGATTTGTTCTTTGCCAAAACTTTGGAGTCTTGTGTGAGATTGTCAATTGAATTTAGGTCTGGACTGTTCAGGGTCCTTGTCCAGCTGAAAAGGGAGCTTTGGTCCCATTCACGCACGTTTGGCTTTCTCCACCAGGCTTTCCTCCAGGACGGTGCCTCCATCCATCATTCCTGTTAACTTTGACGAGTTATTCTCCGCTAAAGACAACCCTCCCCACGAGCACAATGCCGCTGCCACCGTGCTTCCTGACGACAATTTCTCCCACCTGAGTTGTAAAACCCTGTCGCTCCTCCAGAGCGACACAACAGATGAATCTTTTTTGGATATGATTACCCACAGGGGGGCTCTGTTGACTAAAAACACTTCTGATGGTGGTTGCTTGTACTGGATTTTATTAAGAGGGCGTCATAGTAAAGAATAACTATAAAGCAAAATTGTAAGATTTTTATTTGTGAATAATTAAGAGATCTGTGTGTGCTTTTCCTGTCACGGAAAAATATTATAAACATAATGTTTAAGCGATGCGGTTTTATAAAAACAAAACAAAAAAACAGCCCTGCAACAAGCACTTTTTTTGCCCCTAGGTTTCTTGTTCCAAAGTGAATTGTTGTGTCTGTCCTCACAGCTTTTTCCAAAAAGTCGAATTGATCAGAGAAACAACAGAAATACTTTCACAAGTGAAACATGCATGTGCTGAGGAACAACAGCTCAGAGGTTTATTGGGGGTCCTGCAGGATCTACAGAGAATATGGTGGCGGGAAATCAGGCTGTGAAGCCTGAATCAAACTGGGATTCCTGGATTTGCTCTGAGCAATGGGCCTGTTTTCTTTCACTCCTCGCACAGTTCCTGTTGTAGCAGGAGACAGTTTCACAACATGACAGCGTTTATGAGAAATTATTAGGGGTTTAGTAGCCAACAATAGAAAAATGTCCAAGTTTTTGGTTTGCACAGCTCCAGATACAGGATGGTGATGACAGCCAGCCACCACTGCAGCTTGCCAAATGAAAAAAATATATACCTGCACTGCCTTTTTGTAATATATATATATATATATATATATATATATATATATATATATATATATATATATATATATATATATATATATATACACACACACACACACACAGTCGGGTCCAAAAAGTATTGGATATCAACATCAACTCAATTCTTATTTTTCTGACTCTATAAACTGTAATAGATTGGAGAGTATTTACATCCAAATCAGGTGAACAGCGTGGGAATTACAACCATTTGAATGTCAGCCTCCCACCTTTGAAGGGACCAAAAGCAATTGGACCATTGCCTGCTCAGCTGTTCCATAGAATGGTGAAACTACCCAACACGTACCTCAGACACATCACTTGCTGCTGAAGGAATACAGTTCATCTTGTGGTTTATTTGTTTTTCATCCAATTCTTTAATGCCTTAATGGAAACGTGCCAAATCCAATTTTTACTTATTAAAGTTTACCATAAGATACATGTTGCATTTTATTTGGTAATAAATCTTATCTCAACGTAAAAGAACTGCTTGAAGTTTTAATACAATGAGTGATGAGTTAATGACTACATCACAACTTCTTCTATATGTCCTTAACGTTGTAGTTGTTGTTGTTTATATTTCGTTTGGGCATAAATCCTGAAAAAAAAAAACAAGCTCAAATCATTGACTCCCCACCACCGTGTTAAACAGTAAGTACTTACTGAAGTACTAACTGAAGAGGATCTCGAGACCCCCCCCCCCCCTTTTTTCTGCTGTCAGCTGTGGGAACCACTGGTCTAAGTAACGTTGTTCCAAAAGTATTTTGGTTCATTTATAGGAAACTTTGCAAATTGGCCATATTCTGTTAGAAAAAGTGGCTTTCTCCTGCGCACCCTCTCAAAAAAGACACACTTGTTTAGTCTTTTTCTCGATATACTGTTAAGATGTTTGACAATTTAGATGCTTGGTGTGGTCCGTAGAAGTTTACCTTTGCATTATGTAAGAAATTAAAACGCAATTGGAGGAGAATTGATTCTTTTTTCAAAGCCATAGTTGTTGAGTACAAAATACTGAACCACGGCTTAAAAACTGCGCTGTGTGGATATTGCTGGTGTCTGTTTTGTTCAACTGGAGCTGCTCAAAACAAGTCCAGATCGCGGGTCCTCCTCCCACCCTGCATTGAGTTTATATTTTGCTACTTTCCAAAAGTTGCCCACATGGTGCCACTGCCACCTGAAATACCAGTTTTACTTCTTCGTTCTCTTACGGCTTGGTTTCACTGGCGCTCCCAGAGCTCTGCTTTTTAAGCAGATGCTGTCACTCTCCACGTGGAAGACTTCCTTCTCCTCCGGCCAATGAAGAAACTCTCTCGGCAGCACTCCACCAATTTACAACCACTCTAATGCCCACTTTAATACACTTGTGAGTTCCTTTGATCCTTCAAAGCCCCATGTTTTCCATTAAAATTCTTATTAAATGGAGGCAATTTTTACTATTTTAAATCGTTATGTCTGTGTGTTCTGCTTGTTCCAGTTCCACGCCATTATCTTGTAGGGTATTTGATTGGAAAATGTCCTTGCAATCAAATATTGCACAGTTTTTTTGTTTCATTTACAGTGTTTTGGACATACTCAGCAATATAAGTAGTTGTTAAAAGAACATACGAAGAAAACTATCACGTTCCAGTTAAGAACGTGGACTCTAAAGTTTTTCTGCTTTGAGTTAATTTGCCCACAATTGCAAATGTGTTCTTATATAGAGAGATTTGGACACCAATGTTCCCTTTGTAAATACTTTAAAAACATTGCTCGGCGTAGAGGAAATTAAAACTAAACATTGCATAACGCGATGGCTATTTCAGTCCTTCGGTGGGCCACGTTGATGCTTTGAGCTCAGCTTTAATCAGACGACGGCAAGAGGAGGCTTTTGTTGCAAGCCTTCCGAAAATGAGGAATTTCCTGTGTGTGTGTGTTTTTTTTTTGCTAAAAATGACTCGACTGAAGGCGAAAAAGTGAGAAGCCATTTTCAGAAACAAATTAGTTGAAGCCATTCCACTAGATGGCAGCACAGATATCAAAACCCATTATGATCTTTTTTTGGTTTTAATGAGTCCTTGCTCACGAGCAATGCAAGAGAGCCTTTTTTCAAGCAGTTGTTTTGACTTGTCACAGCAGATAAAGTATAAATACATCAATCATGGCTGCATTCCCTGAAAACAGGTCATTTTGAGACACTTAAATCACCTGGGCCCAAGTTTGTTCAGGAGTCTATGTGAAAACCAGCTTTATTTGTCACTTATGTTTGCGCATAAAAAGGAATCTGGCAGAGAATTCTGATATTGGGAATGCACAGATGTGGATTGGCTTAGGAGGGCCCTTAGCAACAGGAGTTCAATGTTTACATTTAAATAGGACTCATAACGCGGTGCCACAGCACAATGAAAAATGACCACAAGTGGAGGAAAGAATTTTGCAAAAGGAAGAAAAGCAGATGGCAACATAAATCGATCGCAAAGGGGGTTGTGGCTCTGCAAAATACTAGCAATTTAGGTGTTTATTTCTTCAAACATATGATCGTCATTATGAGCAGCACAAAGGGACGCTAAATCAGTTTTCAAAAACACAAAGAATTACTTCAGGGACAGAAAATGACAACAAAGAAATGGAACACAGAACTGCATTGTGTGGAAATGCAGTATTGTAGAAAAAAAAAAAAACATTCATACTCCTTGAACCTTTTCACATGCAGTCACGTTGCGACAATAAATATGTATGTAGTAGATGAACACACACAACTGCATAATTGTGAAGTGAATGATGATAATGAATAGGTTTCTATGTTCTGACAAATAAAAATCTAGCAAGTGCTGTGCGCATTTGTGGTCGACCCCCCTTTATCCTTGAACAAGACCCGGCTCAACCAGGATCCTTTAGAGGTCGTCTAATTAAGAAATAGAGTCCATGTGAATGTAAATATCCAGTATAAATCCAGCTGTTCTGTGAAGGCCTCAAAGCTTTGTTAGAGAACATCAGTGAGCACCATGAAGAGCACCATGAAGACCGAGGAACACTGCAGACTGGTATGGGAGGAAGTTGCGGTGAAGTTTAAAGGAGAGTGAGGATACAGAACGTTATCACAAAGCGCTGCTACTGCAAATGAAATGGCCAACCACCCAATCTATTAGGTCAGGCAGGAAGAGAAGGCTCTAGAAAATGAAAATGTTGCTTCGCTGAACTTCCCTCTTAGTCAAGATGATTTAACTACTCCTGTTTTTGGCTGTTCAGACTAATTAGCTCACAGATAATTTGATTAATATTTCCCTGTCTAATACCGTAGCTGATTCAATTCAATTCAATTTGATTTTATTTATATAGCGCCAATTCATGAAACATGTCATCTCAAGGCACTTTACAAAATCAAGTTCAATCATATTATACAGATTGGGTCAGATTATACAGATTGGTCAAAAATGTCCTATATAAGGAAACCAGTTGATTGCTTCAAAGTCCCGACAAGCAGCATTCACTCCTGAAGAAGCGTAGAGCCACAGGGAGAGTCGTCTGCATTGTTGATGGCTTTGCAGCAATCCGTCATACTGAGCAAGCATGAAGCGACAGTGGAAAGAAAAACTCCCCATTAACGGGAAGGAAAAACCTCCAGCAGAACCGGGCTCAGTATGAACGGTCATCTGCCTCGACCGACTGGGGGTTACAGAAGACAGAGCAGCTGATGTCAAATAATTTTGGAGAGACTTCGACGGCAGCCCAAATACCACCTGTGCTGCCTGTAACGCAGTTGAAAAACCATAGGTTTAGATCGAAGCATATGCGTACTGGAATGGTCTAGTCAAAGTTCAGGCTTAAATACCAATGGGAATCTGTGGCAAGACTTGAAGACTGAACCGGATCTCCATCAAGTTTGACCGCGCTGGAGTTAAACTTGGCAAAAACGTCAATATGTGGATGTGCAAAGCTGCCAGAGAGAAACTCCAAAAGATCTGCAGCTGTACGTGCAGCAAAATGTGGTTCTAAGAATCATTGAATCATAAGGGGGAAGGGGGGGCTGTATACATATGCATGACACACATTTCAGATTGTAAAAAGAACAATAAAGTCCTCCCACTTCACAAATATATGCTTTGTCCTGTTTTGTCACAAGACATTCCAGTAACATCGATAGGAAATTGTGGTTGTAAAAAATGTGATAAAAGTTCAGGGGATGTGAAAAAGTTTGCGAGGTGTACTTAACACCCATTCACATTTATCGATCATACGCTGGCAGCTTGTTTATGCCGGATATTTTCGCTCCTAGCCTTGAGTAAGAAAACCCTGATGTAGCCAGCGGGAGATAAATGTGTGTCTTGAAAGATTATTTCTCCTAAAAAAAAAAAAGAAAAAACACTTTGGCTGCCGCAGGAGGGCATGCATTTTACATTTCTGACTGGAGCTCCAGCAGTTTGCCGGCACACGGAGGAAAACCGCCTGCTGGCAGCAGAAGCCGACCGAGGAGAGGAATAGTGAGAGCTCCACCTACAGAGAAACTAGCAGAAAAATGACTTCTCGTGAACTCTGACTGGCAGGTAATAACTTGGTAGAGAGCGGCACGAAGAATAAATAAGGGCTTAATGCCAGATATGTCAGAGATGGCATAATAAATCAAACGCTTTTAAATATCTGGAGAAACCCCCACATTGATTAAATTTCCCATCTTTCTCTGTCCTCTTTTTTTTCTTCCTCCTGTGTCCTTTTATGAAGAGAAATGAGGAATCCAGGCGGATGGAGACAGAAGCCCCTGAGCGTGGCCTGTCAGCTTCAGGTCAGTGATCTTATTTGGCCCCTGTGTGGAGGGACAATTGCTTTTGGCTCGGTCGAGGACGGCCATCAGAATTTAGGGGACAGGATGCTGCTGAGACACCCCGAGAGCCAATCAGAAAGAGCATCGATCAGTCTCTCTTAATCTCACAGCTGGTGAGCACATCCCCACTCCAATCTAAATCTCAGCAGCTCAGAGTGACCGACTTGATGATTGGCCGGACTTCCAGAGACGCAAACCTCCGTGGAGAAGGAACCACGCTAGGGCAGGGGCCATTGCAACGTCAGGTGGCGCTTCCTTCACTTCTCATCAGTTCTGGCTGCTGAGTTAGCTGCAATAATCAGCATTAGTTAGAATAGAGACTGACAAGCTGGTTTAGTTTAAAGAAGATGGATTTTTTTTAAGTGGAAGTGTGAAGCACTTCCACTTTGTATCTACTATAAATCAAACAGGTGGATTTATCCAAAATGAAGCGCTCGATCCATTTCCTACGGTGGAATGCAGGAAGCTATGGGGGAAAGTCTTTCTGCTTGTGTGCTTTGTGCCATACTGCATGAGTATATGAGGATTCATCACTGAACTATGTATCAAGCTTTTAAACTATTGCACAAACTAGGGTTATGTTTTGTAGAAACAATACACTCACACCTTTGGAAAAGTTAAGCCTCCAATTGCCTCCCAAAAGAATAATCTAATCTTTTCCAAATGTTGAATTTTTCATGGTCTGCTTGTCCTGATTTCTTCGAAGACACTACAGTCTCATATTGTCGAGACCCTTTTAATGAAGTCTGCTGCCATGCCAGTGCTGCCATTACTCTGCAGACCATTTGATGCGACATTGGATGAATGCCCTCATCATCTCAGCAGGGTATGGAGGATGTCAGTCATCTTTTAGCAGACTAATGGCGTCATAATGTATTTGCAACCTGGATCTAATTTATGGTGATAAGTAAAAAATTCTAAACTTTTTCACATTGTGTCATATTAGACCCACAAGCCTCTCTCTTTTAAATCACCTGAAGAACCCCTTTCAAGAGGCCATTTCCAAGGTCTGAATTTTAGTTTGAGCTGTGCTAAATGTTTCTCCTTTTATTTTCTGACTAATTTCATTTATTTCTGTACCTAACTTATCTGGTTGTCTCTTAGTACTTTTATATTCAACTATTTGAGCTTCTGCCGATGTCTTGCATTATGTGCAACTTTATTACATTATTGAAATATGCCATAGAAATAAAGTGGGACTTTACTTTGTGACTCGACTTAAAAGGGCAACACAGAGCAGTGGATGATTGTAAAGTGGAGGGAAAAGGATAGATGTTTTTTTTTTTTTTTTTTTTTTTACATATACATATCAGGAAAGGGTGACCTTTGTTAACCTACAACTTTGCCATGCTTTGCTGTATCTGTTGAATCCAGCAGCATGGTGCCATCCCCACAGCATCATGCTTGCTTCTGCTGGGTTTTTCAAACAGGATGCTTGCCCACTGTCAGACCATTTGCCTCAACGTCTTTTAAAGGGGACATCTCATTCTTTTTAATGCCTTCCTTTTCACATTGAAATCATTCAGCTGTGCTCTATGTAAAGTGGAAGAGCAACGCTTTGGTCTGAATTCCTTCTTCCTTCCCCCACGTTCCCCCTTTTCACCCCTGTTCTGCGCTGCGCCTGAGAGCAACCTGTTTTGGTGCTGTCTCTTGAAATGCAAATAAAGGGGCTTCACACACTTCCTCCTTCTGGTCACAGAGCGCTCCACTCCACCCCGTTCGGCCATTTTTGTAGTCTGCTGGGGAACGGTGTAATAATTTATCTGGGTAAATACATCTAACATTTTCACGTATCCACTTGTTGCTTCTGCATCCTTCAGCTTGGACTACAAAATTGCTGCAACCGTCATACAAATGGGGGATTCACAGAATTGTTAAGCTGGGGATACATGACCTTGCTTTGCGGCTCCTCAGCAAATACTGAGGTAATAGTTAGAGAAATGTAATAGAGAATAGCGGAAACTGAACGGTTTGAAAAATATGGGCCAAATGGAACACAAAGATATCTGTGCAGTACCTGGAAAGACTAGATTCAGATTTACTGCGCTCTTAGAGACTCCAAACGCACAACAAAATGTATTATAGGGCTAAAAAAGTGGATTTTTGCATATGACCCCTTTAATGCAGCTGAGGTGCCTATTAATGCACGTTCAGCACATACCAACGATCATAGTGGAAGCACTCTGTTACAGTCCAGTGGTCGGAGCGTGAATGGCTTTGTAATCTTACTGTATTAAACCGCAGTTGCAATCCTGTGATGATGGAGCGGAATCTACTGTATAGAAACTTAGAAGTCCTGATCAGTATGGCCACTTACGGCTAATGTCGCTAACCTGAATCATACCTAAATTTTATATCTATATCAAGGCTTATTTTTAAATTAACAATCTCTGTTTATGTTAGCATCTGCCACACAACAAAAACACTTTGTTTTTAAGGTTTTTAAGACTTGCAGTGCTAGTTTTCTTCCACACATAGAGATTTGCATGTAGGAAAAAAAAATAAACCTCGACAAGATCATGGTTCTCCTGTCATATAGACAGGTTCTGTGTGTGAGTGTGAGTGTGAGTGTGTGTGTGTGTGTGTGTGTGTGTGTGCTTTCTTGTACTTGCAGCTGAGCGAGAGCATTATTTTCTAATTTTACTAGTAAAGTGAGGACTTTGATTTAAGGTTAGAACCTTTTTTTTGGTCCTCACTTTCCTTCTCGGCTTGGGGTTAGGTTTAGCATTAAGGTGTCAATTAGTTTCCGATTAGGGTTAGGATTAGTTATAAACCCGTAAAGAAGAAAGGCTTGAAGACAGGAGTCTATGGAAGTCAAGGCATGGTCCTTGTTTTAAAGAAGTCTGTCTGTGCGTGCGTGCTTCACCTCTTCCATGAAAGGGTGTGACCTGCAGGTGACTCTGCACAGCTGCAGCCCATCAAGGCCAATCAGGAGGAGCTGATAGGAGGATCCCCTGAGGCAGATGCCAGATCGTTCCTACTCACAAAGTGGTAATCAGGTCTCCTATCTTTGCCTGTGATCTTCCTATGTCCTTTCCCCTTACCTCTATGTGTTCTCCTTTGCAGATATGCTTGTCTCCAGTGCATAGTTCTGTCCAGGACCTCAGTCCACTGACTCATATGTCCTCTGAGTTGTTGTTTTGTCTCCTTCTGGAAATCCCTCCAATAATCGATAATAATCTCCCGAAACTCTTTCGCTCTCTGGGAACACTTATACCTCTCTTCCTTGTTGCCTTCCTGGGTCTATTTCCAGAGCCCCAAAGGAACATTTACCCACCTGTTAGTCTCAATAAACAATTTAAACCCCACTCGGTTGTCTGTAGTTTTTGCCTGCACAGGGGTCCTTCCTGAATGCCAATAAAACACTGCCACATGTTTCCTTCGTCCCTTAACCCCCTTGGGACAAACTGGAAATGAGAAATACGTTACATTGCGGCAAATAGTTTTCCTCTAAACAGGTTCTCCACCTGAGCTGTGGCTCTCTGCATCTCCTCCAGAGTTACCATGGGCCTCGTGGCTGCTTCTCTGATTAATGCTGTCTTTGCCAGCTTAGGTGAATGGCCATGACTCGGCATGTTTACTGTGGTGCCTATACTCTTTCCATTTTTCAAAGATCAATAAAACGTTGCTCTGGGAAACAATTTTCTAACAGCCCTGCTTAAATTTTTTCAAAAACCTTGTCTGGATGTGGTGATGCTGTTCATTTGCCAAAGTTCTCTAGCAGACCTTTGAGGCCTCCACAGAAAAACTGGATTTATGCCTAATTTAAAAGACACGCAGGCGGACACTATTAACTAATTATGTGACAACTGCAGATGGTTGTTTGCACAGGTTTTTAATAAAGGGGGTATCAAAGTGAATGAGGCAGAATTCATATGCACGCCACACTTTTCAGATTTTAATTTGTAAATAATTGTATTAACTAGGTACGTTTTTTTCTTCCACTTCACAGTTTTGTTCTACTCTAAGTTGGTCTGTCAAAAAAAAAAAAAAATCATATTAACATACAGTCAAATTTGTTATTACACAGTGGCAAAACGTGAGTATGAACACATTTGCAATCAACTGCAAAACAGTTTTCCTCACATGGGCTCTAAGATATGCCCAAAATAATTTCCTAAAGTCTCCTACGGTGGAACATCTTGGGAGGGCTATTTTTTTTTTTTTGGTATTTTCTCCTTTAAATGAAACCGTTAATCATCAGAAATGTGCTGCGCTCATGGCGATGTGTCAGACAAACAGCCCTTTTTTTTTTTTTTTTTTTACGAAACATGCCTAAATTTGTCTCTGTGCCCTTTTCGCACAGAAGACGTGATGGTAAGCTGCAGCAGATGGTCACACAGGCTTCCTATTTCCACAGACTGCTAATTAGAGCTCTAACCACAGCTCACCTTTACTGTCATCCACAGACTGCTTTTAGTGCAATTAGTCTAATGGGATCCGGGCCCATGAATAGTCTGTAATGTTTAGTCTAAGCCGTCCTTTTGCAATGGAGTGACTCTATGCCAAAATGGACGATAAAAGAGGTCTAATGCGCTGCACATCTATTTCTTACCATGGCTGACGGAAGACAAGACCACAACCACGGTTACCTACAGAACATATTTAATTAGATGCATTAATAATTGAACTAATTAGCTCCCATGTGTCTCGCAAATGAAGAGAGAACTTAGAGCTCCACTTGCACTTCATCAGCCGATTAATTAGCGAGTTGATCGTTAGCTGTCTTGACGGCCTATATGCCATCAGATGGGAGGGCGGATAATGAGGAATAGTTGGTCGATGGTGCTGGTTAATTAGTATGACCTGATCCAGGGGCCATGTTAGAACAGTTGTTTATGCCGCAGCACCTAATGAGAAGGATTTAGGGCCGGATGATCTATTAGGGAAGCAGGCTACAGTGTTGTTTATGGATTGCGGGGAGGATCGGCTTTGGGGGTAGAAAGAAAAAAAAAAAAACTGCACGGAAAAATCCCCGTTATGTCCCAGTAATCTATCAGCAGGAAGGAATAATATGTCTGCGGCGTTCGGCATTAACTAAACCTAATGCTCTACTCCCTGTGGTATTTCTATTTATAAATCTGCAATAAAATGGCTTAAACGGGCCGGGGATTTGATTTCCAAGGCTGTAACAACACTTCAGCTGAGGTGCCTGTGTATTTTTATCTGACTGCTTCCACGACGACGAGACTCTGGGAGGTCTGGCAACAAAAACAATCCTCACTGCTATTGCATGTCCTTTTTCCAGCCATTAATGATATAACACGGTGGCTTTTTAAGGTACGTCCCATTGGGTGTGGTTTCTGACATCTTTGGAAAGCAGACTGTTGACTACCAGGGAGGCCAGGAAGGGGGGTCCGGGGATGGAGGGGGGGGGGGGGGGGGGTATAAATGTGCCGACCACCCTAATGGCCTTTGCAGTCAGCCTGTCCAAGATGCACTGTATATCTTTAAATAAAAATAAACACAATATAGATGAGTTCTTTTTATTCTTTCTTTCTCTTTCTCTCTCTCTCTCGACCCTATCCTTTGGAGTTTTGCGATTTTTCGGAGCTTTTCATGATCTGACGGTGTAAATTTGTTCCGGGGCTACTCCTCGTTAGTTTGGGATCTGTCCAAAATGTTTGATGGTTGTGAAGAACCTTGTGTCACAGTATATTGACGGCGTTTAATTTTTTTAGAAAATGGACTTAAATCCCTTGACTGGTGGGTTTGTCTAAGGTCATTGGTAATGTCTTTCTTCCTTAACGTGACACCTACACCAACAAATGGCCAGAACATTTTATCAGTGGTCATACTTGCAGATGATCAACAATGAGATCAGTACATTTTGTTACTAGCTACCGTCCCAAAGCCCATCAAAACAGCAAGTGTGTACTTGTATTTTCTCCACACAACATTTCCATTTTACCTTTTATTCCTCTCTTATAAATAATGACAGAGGTCAGGATTGAAGATTATTTTTTACCTGGTATTATGACTTGCATAATGGATTCATCTGAGCCCATTTTGGTAAAGTTTTTATACAATTCTGCAATATTTTTTTGAAACCAAGCTGTCATTTATACTGAGCTGACTAAACTCTCTATTTTACAGTAGATGACTTATACTGGTTGTTGGGAAGCAATGTACATATAGGAAGTTTTTCAACCGCTTTTTAAAACAGCAGCACAACAGAACTAGGACTTTTTTTAAAATGTTGTTTTTCATACAAACCAGTTTACTAGTTTGAGCATTTGGTGTAACTATGTATTGTATTTTAACACAGAAGTTGACATTCTTAAGTGGCAACGAGTACAAGAGGGGTCCCTGAAGTAAGTCAGACATTTTCAGCAACAATTTGCATGTCTACTTTTTTTTTTTTTTATCTAATTGAACTTGTGCTTCTTCCCACCGATATAGAACAACAAACATTACTGTTTGGATAATTGGTCTCTCTAAATTGGCATTGGGTATGAGTTGTGTGGGCATGATTGTGTCTCTGTGATGGACTGGCAAACCTGGGTATACCCTGCCTCTTGGCCCATAGATAGATATAGATGGATGGATCTCATAAATCGTTCACACATACAATGGCCGATTATACAACTTCTATTACCGGACATGGTAATAGAGTATTTAAAAAGCAGAAAACGTTTAAAAGTGCATGATAATTAGCTAGTGTTGCAAACAGCAGTTAGCTCACTGTCGTTTACCACAGCGGTCGATTCGTTTGCTTTTCTTTGAAAATATTTTACATCAATTTAAGGCCAACTTTTTATTTTCAAGACTGTAACAGCCCACATATCACCAGTGGTAGCTAGCTACCTGCAACAGTTTGTGGACCTTCTCCTTATAAACTAGGCTACTAGCTTCCAAAATGTAGTTTTAGCATCTCTATAAGAAAACTTAAAAAGAAACCCAAAAAATGTCAGCCTGTTCTTTGTGTTTTAGTGCTTTATTCCCTACCCATTAAAAAATACTCTTGTTTTAATAAAACTAAGAAACGAGTGAGTCGTGTGGGCACGCGCGCATGGAAGACGCGCGCGCAGCGGCCGCGCGCATCTCTGGCGCCTCGTGCTGAAAAGCCCCCAGCTTGGACTACAGGGCAGCCCGGAGATAATTGGTGTCCTTGGAGTAGAATAAAGCTCATTCTAAAACACCTCAGGCCCGGGCTGTCCCGGTGTGGGTGACTGGGTATTGAATAATTGATTCCAAGAGGGAGGGGCGGTTCCTATCAGATCTAAGCATAATGACTTTATATAATTAGCACACAGGAGCTGGAAAAAAAAAAGAGGAAGAAAAAAAAAAAACATTTGACAGTGGAAGTTTTTTTCCCCCTTTCTTCTTTTGCAGCGAGAGAGAGAGCGAGCGAGAGAGAGAGAGAGAGAGAGAGAGAGAGAGAGAGAGAGAGAGAGCGGTGCAGAGCAGAGCAGAGGCTGGGTCTGTGCAGAAGGGCTCACAGCGCTGAAGGGGACGGACAGCCGCCGTCCGTGCAGATCCAGACATACTTAAGCCCTGACATCAGCCAAGACACGCTCTCGATTCGAGGTCATCTCCCCCCGCAGAAGAGGTGACACTCGGGAACGTCATCTGTCATCCATCCACGGGCTCTTTTTTATTGGTCACAGTGAAGATCGGCCGTTTCTCTCTCTCTCTCCCTTTGCCTTTCTCCGGGGGACAATGAGGAGCAGAGCCGAAGTTTGAGCGACTCCAGGCTGATCGCGGTCATTTACATTCCGCTCCGAGGCTGTCTGTGTTGGTTATCGCTGTTATTTAGCAGGCGGGAGGAGGAGGAGGAGGAGGAGGAGGAGGAGAAGAAGAAGAAGAAGTGCTGGTAGTTCTTCGGTTCTTGTTGGACTGTAGCCTTTTCTCCCTGAAGGATGGTGCTGGACAAGGAGGAGAGTGAGTATAGTGGGATGCGTTCTTTTTGAACTGGGATGTGCTGCATGTGGATTTCAAGTGGAGTAACTGGATACTCTGGGGGTAGGCCAGTGGAAATGCAGTTTATCTGCTGAGATCTTCATGTTTTGTATATCTAAAAAAGCTCTTAGGCTATTTGTTGGCACAACTCTTCACTCGTACTTTTTTTTTAAAGAATTGTGCTGGACAGCATGTGATGTGCAGTTGAATTTTCTGTTGTGTGTAATGAATTACTAAATATAAGAAAGCAATGAAAGGCTGACTCAGAATAAACAGGTGTGCCTGCAACGCCTCAACACTTTGTCCTCAGCAGTGCACTTCTGTATAGTGTTGGGTTTTTCCGGCTGAAGACGGATGAAAAGTGTAATAAGAAGTGGATGGCGGCCAATCTATCAGCTTTGCACATGTAGAAGCTGACACATTCACCTGTTCTTCTTTGGAAACTAGCTAAAACTTCGTCAGGTTGGCTGGACGGCGTCTGCAAACATCACTTTTCAAGTCTTGCTACGATTTCCTAATTAGATTTCGGCCTGGGCTTTGACTAGGCCATTCTATCAGGTGAATATGCCTTGATCCAAAGCTGTAGCTGTGGCTGTAAGTACACAAGTGTTATCCTGCAGAAAGTGGAAGTAAAGTCTCAGGTCTATTACAGCCTCTATCAGGTTTTCTTCCAGGTTTCCTGCTAAAGAAAAGCCTCCCCCCGCCCAGCATGAGGCTGCCACCTCCATGACGGCCATGGGCACGGTGTGTTCAGGGTGGTGGGCTGCGCTTTGCATCAAGTGTCTCTTCCAACTCCTTTATAAAGGCTGGATTTGTGGAGAGCACAACCAAGAGCTGCCCTACCGACTGATTCTTCCGCTTAAGTTGTTGATCTCTCCAGTTTCTTCAGAGTTACCACCTGGGTGGCTCCCTAAATGCACTCCTTGACCCACCAGGTAGTTTAGTTCATGTCTTTGCAGTCTTGACGTTGTGCCACCGTCTCTCAGTTTTCAGATGATGGATTTCACATTTTTCTCTGGGATGTTCCAAACTTGAGACATTGTTTTACAACCTAACCCTTCTTGAAACTACTTCAGAACTTCATCTCTGGGCCGTTGCGACGCTCTCTGCTAACGTTTTCTAATAAACCTCTGAGGCCTTGGCAAAACAGCAGGACTTGGACCGATGTTAGATTACACACACGAGAACTTCTCAAGGCAGCTGCTCCCCAGTTTATTGAGGGGTATCAAAGCAAAGGGGGCTCTGAACTCATATGCATGCCATGTCTTTCTGATTTTCATGTGTTTAAAAGGAAACGACGTGCCACCTCGTGTTGGTCTGTCACATAAAACCCAGACCAAATAGTTTTAAGCTTGGCAAAATGTGAACAAACTGCAAGGGATACAAATGTTTCATCAAATCCCGACGCTAAAAAGTTTAAATGAAACTTTTTTTTTTGATGCAGCAAATGCTTTAAAACAACATTTGCAAAATGGAAAAACAGGTGTCTCACCAGGGTTCACGTGACGCCTAAACTGGGAAATGCTGCAACTGAGCTTACCGATGTTCATTACCAAAAGGTTCAAAACCAGGGACTTTGGAAAAGTCTCATTTTGGTCATTCTTTTTGTTTCATTTCAGGTGTTTCTGTCGTTCCCCTCCAGTCCAGAGAGAAGCCGAGAGGCTGCGCCGGCTGCAACAGGAAGATCCGGGACCGCTTCATGCTGCAGGCGTTGGACAGGTTCTGGCACGAGGACTGTCTGAAGTGCGCCTGCTGCGACTGCCGCCTGGGCCGGGTGGGCTCCACCCTGTACACCCGGGCGAACCTCATCCTCTGCCGCAGAGACTACCTGAGGTATGGCTTCCACGTGTGAGAACAAATCGACTGACTGCACCATCCGCTTTATGCTTAAATCATTCCTGAAAGCACTGTCAGCTAAAGCCCTGAATGAGATTAAGTCTAGATTCTGCTACAAAGATTTGCCGATTAACGCTCCAAATATTGACCAATCATTTATCCGCCGGTCTTAATGAATCAGCGACGTTATTTTTTTTGTGGTCCCCCCCCCTTGTGATTCTTTGCCGTGGCGTTGCGCGGATCGTACGGCAACAATTTTACATTCTTCAACACATAAACTAGCTTTAGGGTTCAGGGCTGTGGGAGAACTGACACCATGCAGCAGTCAGCAGCAGGCTTACGCCGTTGGAAGAATGAATGCAGGAACAGAAGAGACAAGCTGCTGACCTTTTAGTATGATTTGAGTCATTGTCAGGAAATGTAGAGTGAAGCCAGAACTGTGGGGTCGGTGCTTTTTCCTAGACTCACCCTTGTTTTTAAAACGAGTTATGAAAGCTTTCATCTGCTTGATATTTTTTGCAGACAATGAAAGAAAAAGAAAAAGGGGTGTTTAGATAAGATGTTGTGGGGTTCTTTGTAAAATATGAGGGGAGAAAAAGAACTTTCTTCCAAAAAGGATAAGTAATGAGACGCGCGTCGACCCGTCGTCTTCCGCTTATCCGAGATCGGGTCCAGGATCCTGAGGTGTTCCCAGGCCAGACAGGATATATAGTCTTCCCCAGGGTCTCCTCCCAGTGGGACACATCCGATGCCCAAACCATCTCAACTGGCTCCTATCGATGTGGAGAAGCAGTGGCTCTACTTTTCCCCCTTTTTTTAATATTCTTTTTATGGGTTTTTACAACACTATTGGCTCTTTTTTCTCAAAGCAGGCGGACAGGAAAGGGAGTTTGAGGGAGGGGGTAAGACATGCTGTAAAGAACCTCAGGACTAAGGCCTCCGTACGTGGGTCATGCTCACCACCCCTGCGCCATCGGAGCACGCCCTGCAGCGGCTCTCCTTTGAGCTTCTCGCCCTGTCTCAAAGGGTGACGAACCGAAGGAAGCTCGGTTCGTCCGCTTGTATCCAGGATCTCGTTCTTTCGTCTTGATCCATTCCTCAATGTAGAACGAGAGCTTTGCTTTGTGGCTCAGCTCTTTCTTCACTACAATGGACCAGAGAAGCACCCGCATCACTGCAGATGAAACCCCTATTGGAGTGAGAGATAAGAGGCCCATGGACCTCTTTGTTATGCTGCCTAAGGTCAGCCACTTCTTGTCTGTATTTAGTACAGAGACACGTGTTGAAGATTTGACTTTTTATGGCCAAATTTAGCCTAAATGAACATATTGAAAGTGAGACTTGGCTAGTCGATTTGGTAAACCTTTAACACATTTTAACTACATTAAGACACCGTCAGATGTCTTCGTGGGAGCGAGTGAAGCGTGGAGCAAAAACATTAAAGAACACAAAAAGCAAATCTGTGTAGGTTTCAGAGAATGTATGCGTTCAAGGTTCACGTTTTGGTAGCTATTGTAGTCTTGGAGGTTTTAGTTTTGGCTAACTTTAAACAGTACTAAGCTAACTTGGTTATATATTTAATGTTTTTACAAAGTAGAATGTGATTAACTGAGTGAAGCTAAACCCTTGCAGTTTATTTTTTTCCTTTCAGACAATAAAAGAAAAGAAAACCTAGAACTATTAAATTAAAATTGTGGCATCTCCTTTAGCATGTCAGTGGAAAGCTCTAAAAAAAAAATACTTTTTAGCTTTCTTGCCAAAAATATATAAGTATATAGGAGCTTTTTAGCATAGCATGGAACGACGATAGTAACAGTAGAAACTACGATAAATACTTCGTTTGGAAATTTTCAGGGAAATTCTGGACTTGTAAGTTACTTAACAAATAAGGCCAGTTTAATGCAGAAATCCCCCACGTTGAGAGAGGGGGTTTCGTAACAGAGGTTTCGTTTTTATTTAGCTAGCTGTGTCAGGCCTACGCTTTCTATCTTTGACCAAGTTTATGACCAAAAGATAATTTGCGTAGCCTACTCTCTCTGACTGAGCTGTGCTAAGCTAAGAATCTTCTGGCTATAGGTTTTTTGTTTTTACAAGATTTGTCAAATACCTGACTAGCAAACCGAATGAATGTCAGAAATTCATTTGAAGAGTTGTTGTGCGTAATGAACAAGTAACAACTCGATTAAAAAAGAAAAACACTCTATATTTTCTCTAATACACTCAGATATATACATAGCCTTACATCCCTGTAACTCTTAAACGGCGGTGCTGATGGCTCTACAATGTGTTTAACTTGAAAAGGCCAAGGCTTATTAACTTCTAAGTGCTGATGATGATTGCTTGCACATGGTAGTTTCCATTCACCACCATTTCTCTGACAGGACTGATTGGATTGACCAATGGTCAAAACAATGGGAAAGTTAAAGGAACTCGGTGAAAGTCTAAGAAGGACCACTGTAGACTGAGACAAGCTGAGAAAGTTTGTTTATTCCTGTTTTAAAAAAACAACAAGCGGTTTTGTTTAAGTCGCCACAATGCCAAGAACTGAAAAAAAATACAAAATGTCCTCCTCAAATGTAAGAATAATTGTTATGGATGTCCAGGAACTAAGAAAAGCTCCAACTTCCCATGAAGGGAAACTTTCTTGAACACCAGTGGCACTAGCCTCTTTCACCGAGCAGCTCTGTTAAACTGAGCTCCTCTCCAGATTGTTTCCGGCTGGTCATGAATCACAATCTGAGCCATCAGAATCACCAACTTGCCCGACACGGCCGTATTTGACGTGTTGGGAGTGGGAATGTGTTCAAAATCAGCTGCACGTAACCTGAGGAGGTGTGGATTGGAAATGACTTCTGCGGGACATCTTCCTGTTCAGAGGATTAGACACATCTGTGGCGTGTCTTCTGTTTTTCCTCGGGCATCCCCGCTACTTGGGCCGCGTTGGGAAAGAATGGGTGGAGCTAACATTTGTGGGCACTTCCATCTGATTGAGGTGTATTTTTCAATGGGGAACGTCGTAAAAACAAAAACCTCGTATTGGCTTCATTTAACTGCCATCTGTTTTTAGGGGAACACACTTTACGTGTTTTTAGGTGTAAACTTTGGTTGTTATGCAGAGAATAAACAGCAGCTTGGGAGGATCCACACTGGTAATTTGGGCTGATGCTAAGCCCTCGGTTTAACCTTGACCGTGCCGATAACTGATTTTGGCTTAGCTTTATATGTAAAGATATCAAATCAAGGGTCAAGCTCCAACCCTTTAAACCATCATGTTTACACTGCGGTGTCTTTTGCTGCTCAATGCTTTGCTTTGGTTGTAAAACAGCAGATAGAGCAAAGACGCACCTACAAGCTGCAGATTCGAGCTCCTCTGCAACCAGGGGCGGTTCTAGACAGGGGCCAACAGGGGCCTGTGCCCCTGTGGAACTGTTATGGCCCCTGTACTAAAAACATGATATTACATTTCTTAGGATGATAAATTCTGACAAAGATACCGTGACTGACTGGTCATTTGGATCTGTTGTATTTTTTTCGTTTATGTTTTTACCCAATAATAAAATAACAAAATAATTAAAAAATAAATATAAAAAACTAACAATAATTCAAAATTAAGCTGTTTCACGTTAAGCTCCCGCTGTATTGAGAAGAGATCAGGGATCTGCAGAGGGGGTCTTCCAGAGCCACAATTGGCTCTTTGGCTTACTTAATATATTAAATGATAAAATGTTGACCTGTTAAGTTCCCCCCCCCCCCCCCCCCCCCAATCTTTTGTTCTGTGCCCCTGTGAAAAAACACTGGCCCCACCCTGGCCCCCCCTGCTAAATTTGGTCTACAACCCTCACTGTCTGCAACCATCCTGCTGGTAACTAAAAGAATAACAGTGGTGTATTCCTTTTACGTGGCTGAGGATTTTGTCAGCTATCTTCGTAAGCGGAATGGTGATTGTATCGAAGAAGAGCAGTGTAGTGGGTTTTCTCCAAGGCTCAAACGATTCCTCAAACGATTCATCTAACTTGATTGCTAAAATTGCCCGTCGCAAATTATCTGTGTCGAAGCGCAGTTAAATACTGTTTAAGGATAAGGCGTCGCTTTAGGCTTCTGAAATGACCTCTGCAAAGCCTTATGTTTAAGCCAGGTCCATTTCAGGAAACTAGATTCCGATTAACTCACTACAAAAAGGGAACTAGAATTAAGTGAAATTTTCTTGAAATTAGTGTATTTTTCCTTGATTAGAGCGGGTAAATAAGACTATTTGCCAATGGAATAAGATTTTTGCACTTAAAATAAGAGCAATTCATGTCCATCATCTTATTTCAAGTGCAGGATATCTAATCATCTTATTTTAGGGGTAAAAATGCTCATTCAATTGGCAAATAATCTTATTTAGCTCCTCAAATCAGAGAAAAATATACTAATTTCAAGAAATTTTCACTCACTTTTAGTTCCCTTTTTGCAGTGCTCCCTCTCATCTATCAAGAAGGACGAACAGACATCCAGCCAAACACTTTGATGCCTGCATACAGCATCAAGGGGAGAAGCAACCTGCTAAGGAACAGTTAACAAAATACCAGTGGAAATGCATGCAAATACTGACACGTGTTTATATAACTTTGATTATGTGTTAAGTGGGAAAAAAATCTACAAAAATTCAATTGTATGCCCCCAGTTCCTGTTATTTATTAAATTTTTTTTTTCAAAATCTGTCAATTTTTTATGCTGTATAATCATTCAAACCCTGTTGAAGGACGGACTACGGTGGCTGAACACAACGGTACCTTTCTACCTTCCACTCTAATCTAGGATTTAAATTTTATAACATTGGCTGATCTGAAAGTTACACCCCGAATCATTTCTTGGCTATATATCAGCGACATGCGGTGTCGGGTTCAGCAGCAGCACTCCTGATTTCTCAGCCCCGATGCAGAACTCATGTGTTAGTCTCGTGTACAATCCAGCTGGATTTCGTTGGGAGCTAAGTCGCTCATTAGCCGCGCTGCACTTAGGAGACCAAAACCCCTTTTGACAGTTAAATTGGCTAGATTGCCTCCTGTTTCCCTCATCATTGCAAGGGTGCAGACCAAAAGCCTTTGAAGAGCTGGATTAAAACCATGTGATTTCTTTTAATTGGACCATTAGTGGAGAATTAGCATTGAGCTTCGTAGCCTCGTTAAGGAGAAGGAAAAAAAAACCCCACCAGGTGCTTGTGAAGGACTCACGCTCGTTAGATCAGAACATTCTGGTAATTAGGGCTTGCTTTTGTTCCCGCGTTAGTCACTCGTTTAATGACGTTTTTCATTTGTTGTCTCGGGCTGTGGGATACAAATTCTCCATTCTTTTCTCTCTCTCTCTCTCTCTGGCTCCACGGATTTTTTTTTTTTCCTCAAAATGCTTTCTCCCTAACCTCCATTTTTTAAAATGTGGCCTCTAATGGAATATGGAAATTAGCCGTGGCCACTTGTCTTCATGCGTGCTAGGCTCTGAGGGAGTCTGTTTGTTCGTTCTGTCGGAGGTGAATGAGAGGTGAGGCCAGCTGCAGTTGGCCAGAATAAGACGATTTAAAACCGTACGGATTTAGATCCCAGGTAGTTTCAGCTTTTGCTGGAAAAGAAAACGTTAGAATCTGGCGCTTTTCCACGTTACATTTAGATGTAAACCTTGACAGTTTTACACAGAGGTAATATCAGCTGATAAAGCGAAGTCATGAAAAGCTTTACCCTCAGTACTGTGAAGCCGCGTATCTGAGGGAGCGGCGCGTCGGTGAGGGTAGGAAAATAACGTTTGAGTTCTGTCTTCGCAAATTGCTGGCAGAGCAGGAACAACATTGTTAAAATATGGGAGCGTGCTCATTTGATTCCAGGCTTGCTGGCTGCTTTGCTGGGCCTTTAATCACACCATATACCCCCGCTGGAAAAAGAGTTCCCAACCGCAAGATTTCTGGCCAGCTGTTTCTGACTAAAATCAGACATAAATAAAACATGCCCACGCCGTAGTATCGCAAGGAATACCTTTCATGGTTACAGAGGAGTAAGACAGAGGCTGAAAGTAAAAGTATTTCTGCCCCCTGAACGTTGGTCACGGTGCAGCCGCAGAGATTCAGGTGGAATAGGACATGCTGTTTAAATGTCGCTTACACACAACAATGGGGAAAGTTTGGCATGTGTTTGTATTCAGACCCCCCCCCCCCCTTTTTTTTTCTGAAGGTACGCTCACACCTAACAAGCGCCGCCGGTCGCTTGACATGTTGTCTCTCACAATTCGCGTAGAGACAAAGCTGCGTCTGGATTATGGTCGCTTCCAGCGGTACGTCCGTCTGTCCAGGACCCCGTATCTCCGCTGCAGAGGCCTGTCCATCTGTCCTCAGTCAGCAAAATCCATCATCGCTCAATAGAAATATGTTGGTCTAAAAATGTAACATATAGAAAACATTGTCACGCTTAAATAAATGGACGAGGACGACCCTCGATGCAACACAGATGGACAGAAAAGTTCAGATTGTTGAACTTGAGCCAAATATTGCGTCTGTTCACAGTTTCCCTTCCAGCTATTCGCCCAATTTGCACCATTAGCATCGCTTGAAACGCGTCACTCGCATCGCCGACCGTTTTTTTTTTGCTCCTGATTGCGCCTTTCCATAGGGTAAATGTACGTGAAATCACTTGCTCTGTTAATCTTTTTGGAGTTTGGTGTGAACACACCTTCACTGGTTTGAACATTTGTAAAAAAAAAAAAAAAAAAAAAGTTCAGGGATGAGGAAGGCATTGATTAGAAAAGCGTAAAAGAGTCTGATTATAACTCTGGAGGAGCTGCAGAAGTTGACAGCTCAGGTGGGAGAATTTGTTGACTGGATTTATTGTTATTTATACACAGCACAAATCAGATGGTCAGGTGAGACTAAAACTCAACAACTTTTAACTATGTGCCAAATGCTAACACTGCATGGACAGACCCTGAACAGACAGCCCCCCATGGTGAAACATGGTAGTGGCACCATGACACTGTAGGGATGCATTTTCCGGGGAGGGCAGGAAAGCTGGTCAGAGTTGATGGGGAAAAATAGATGGAGACAGGGCAAATTTTTTAGTATAGCATGTTTCACAAACAAGACAATTCAAAGTGCTGCTCATGAACAGAACATGAGAAAAGGAATCTAACACAAGAAAGCACATTGTTGTAGAAGTATTGCTGCAAGTCAAGCTAAATTGAACTACAAACCTGATCTAATGATGTTTCAGTGAACTACAACAGCTTAAGTAGAACATTACCATTCATAGGCAACTCTAAACAAACTGGTGTTTCACCTTGATTTAAAGGAACTCAGGCTTTCAGCGCTTTTACAGTCTTCTGGGAGTTTGTTTGTTCCAGATAAGTGGAGCATAAGAACTAAATGCTGCTCCTCCAGGTCTGGTTCTGGTTCTGGGGATTAGCAGAGGAGACCTGAGCCAGAAGATCTAAGTGGTCTGGAGGGTTGGAGCAAAAAAAAAGCTGAGACAAACAAACAAATAGACAATATAAAACAGTTTCAGACTGCAGGAGGATCACCTTCCAACAGATCAAAGACCCTAAACAAAAAGCCAGAGCTGCAGCGGAATAGTTTCCATCAAAGCATGTTATGGAATGGGCCAGTCAAAACCCAGACCCCGATCCAAAGGAGAAATGGCTGACAACAGAGAGTCTTGGTTCAGTCGGACTCAGCTTGAGTTAATGCAGAGTACATTTAGGAACATGGCTCTGCAAGATACTGAGTCATGGGCCAAAATATAAGTACAAACTACTTTTGCTCATAAAATACCACTAAAGGACATTAAAAGCTGTGGTTGACAAAATCTGAACATTTTCCAGGGGTATGAATACTTTTGCTGGGCGCTGGAGCAGCGATCCGAGCAGCAAATGATGAGGTGCTAGAGTAGAACACCTACCAGCACATGTAAGTTAGCGCTACCGTTTAACAGCAATGGGAGCTTTGTCGGTGCGTTGGCAGCGCCGAAAGGTTCTCCTGAAGACAGGACGTGCAAACATGAACCACTTCTGACTTCCAGGCTCCAGAATTGTTCCGTTTTCTCTTTCATTCCGACCTGCAGTGGGACAATCTTGGAAGATGAGTGGATAATAAAGTTAATGGTTTGCAGCGTTTTTTTTTAATGACGCGGCTGCAGTTGCGTTTTATGAGAAGCTCATCCTATCATGTTCCCATAATTACAATTTGGATGTTGATTTAAATCTTTTCTCACACTTGGCCGCATATACAGATGATGTGATTAAAGGACTCTCGTGAGTAATCTGGGAGAAACGCAGATCACCGCTGTAAAGCAGTTAATGGTTATCTTGAAATGGCGGATTAGCAACATCTGTGTTGCTCCCTGAGACACACAAGCAGGCTTTTTACACTCTTCCTAGTGCCCTGCAAAAGTATTTCTACCCTTGGAAGTTTTCCATAATTTGTCGTGCTTCTGCCACAAACTTCAGTTTGAACAGGATTTGCTGTGACAAGCCAGAAAATAAGTTGTTTGCAAGATTATTAAAAATGTACTGCAGCAGAAAGTCTTTGGCTGTATATCTCTACTAGCTCTGCCCGTCTAGAAAATAAAACTATTGCTCGTTCTTCTCTGTAAGCTACCTGATGTTTATTGAGGCTGTTTGGAGAGCATCTGTCAGCGTTGAGTTCCATGTATTGCCACAAGTTTTCAGTTGAAGCTAAGTTTGGACTTTGACTAGGCCATTGTAAAATACGGCCTGTTTACTTTCTAAACATGCCTTCTGGCACGGCAGCCTTCGAAGGACCACATTGTTCATACATCACCTCAGAATGCGTTCATATAAGGATCTATTCAGGTGTGCTGAGGCAGAAAAACTGTAAGTTTCATGTCAGGATCTGCTGGATCCGCCTTTTTCTGGAGTGTTTTTTTCCAACCCCACAGCATGAGGCTTCTTTTAGATGGGAGGCGTCCCCACAGGGCTAGAAATGAAAGCAGGAGAGAAGAGCGCTGAGGAGAACTAGCCAACTAATCACTGAGGGCAGAGTTAACTGATTGTAGGGAAACACAACAGAGTAGATCTCCTGTAACAGTTAAATGGGTCCTTTCAAATCAAAGCCTTTTTCTTGTTTAGGTCACAAAAGCATAAACACTTGGGTGACTCTAAATTCTCTGCCTTTAATTTCAGACAGAAATGATCTTCTTTGGACCAGAATCTGAAAAGACACTGTTTACTTTAGTCACTCCATCTGGATGCTATTAAATTGGTCTCTGAGACAAAAAAAAGGTTATTTTTTTTACCAAGACATGTCATTTAAATCCCATATTAAACAGGTTTCCAGAGTTTCCTTTTTTCACCTCAGGAATATCGGCAAAATTAGAAATATTCTGTCCAGGAGTGATGCTGAAAAACTAGTCCATGCATTTGTTACTTCAAGGCTGGACTATTGTAATTCTTTACTATCAGGAAGTCCACAAACTGCAGTTCAAAGCCTTCAGCTGATTCAAAATGCTGCAGCAAGAGTTCTGATGAAAATCAACAAGAGGGATCATATTTCTCCAATTTTAGCTTCCCTTCATTGGCTTCCTGTTAAATCAAGAATAGAATTTAAAATTCTCCTTCTAACGTATAAAGCCCTTAATAATCAAGCTCCATCATATATCAGAGCTCTGATTACCCCGTATGTTCCTAACAGAGCACTTCGCTCTCAGACTGCAGGTCTGCTGGTGGTTCCTAGAGTCTCTAAAAGTAGAATGGGAGGCAGATCCTTTAGCTATCAGGCTCCTCTCCTGTGGAACCAACTCCCAGTTTTGGTCCGTGAGGCAGACACCCTGTCTATTTTTAAGACTAGGCTTAAAACTTTAATTTTTGATAAAGCTTATAGTGGCTTAGGTTACCCTGAGCTATCCTAGGGTCTCCTCCATCTTGGTCTTTTTGGACATGCACCAGGTTGTTTCTGGTTTGAGATTTCTTGACTTCATCACAGCGCTCTGAGCCTAAGCTTAAAAGTGTATTAACTCTGGCACAAAGCACAGGGTGGCATGAGCAGCTCCCTGCCCGTCGCTCAGCCCAATTGAGTGAAACACCGCACTCCTGTCAAGCAGCACGACACTCAATGCTGCTACCATCCTGATTATCCAAAAAAAAAAAAAAACTTTCAATTTTGATCTCATGTGACCAGAGATGAGACCAAACTGCCAAATTCTCCTTGCTTCCTTCTTGATACTTTTTGATAAAGGCCAGATTTGTGTCCTGCAAAAGTGTCTGCCCCCAAGCTGTGGATCTCTGCATCTCCTCCAGAGTTACCATGGACCTGTTGGTTGATGTGGACAGAGAGGCTTTGAAGGTTTGCAGTTATCCTACACGCTTCCCATTTTCAGATGGTGGATTGAACAGAGAGCTCTGCGAGGCGTTGAAAGCTTTCTATACTGACCATGCTTTGAACTCTGCAGCTTCCTCCTTGGCATTTCTGCCAGCTGCACCGGCTTCACTGACGTCCTCTAACGGACCTTTAAGGCCTTCGCAGAAAAGCTTTATCAACAGTGGGATTAGGTAACAGGCGGATGTTGTTCGGTTGCCTTCTAAAGACGCTCGGTCGCACTAGAGTTTATTTAGGAGAATCAAAGTAAAGGTGTACTTGCAGCTGAACGAGAACGTTTTCTGCACGTTTTACCCGTGCGGTGAGGGACTTTGATGTAAAGTGAGGACATCAAAGTCCTCGCTTCTTTGATCCTCACTTTATGGGGGCTGGGGGTTAGGTGGTTAGGTTTAAGACCGAGGTATCAATCAGGGTCAGGGTTGGGTATATACTGGTAAATGTTAGGTTTAGGGTTAGGGTCATGGTTAGGCCATACAAATGGTGAAAAATGATTAGAAGTTAAGACAAGGTCTTCACTTTCTATTTAAAACAAGGACGTGGGGGGAGGGGGGGAGAGTTACAAACGTGAAGCAAATTTAAACAAATTTTCATTTCCCTCCCATGATTGTTCGTTACGTTCCGCTCTCCTCTCCCGTTTAAACATTTTGGTTGTGACGTCAGAAACAAAGGAAAAAGTTCCAGTAGTTGGGAGCGCCTCTGCGAACCACCTTGTGTTGTGTTTTCCACCAACGCCGCGGCTCCTTGGTGAAATGCATCCACGCGCATTAAAAAGGCCTGCTTTCGGCCCTCTCTCCCTCTGCAGGCTCTTCGGGGTGACGGGGAACTGTGCCGCCTGCAGTAAGCTGATCCCTGCCTTTGAGATGGTGATGAGAGCCAGAGACAACGTCTACCATTTAGACTGCTTCGCCTGTCAGCTCTGCCGCCAGAGGTAAGATTAGGGGATAAATTAGCCAGGGAGATCAAATTCAGTCGACTTATCTGGAAGGTGCACTGGTGAGAACACTATTAGTGCAGAGTAATCAGAACTTGATTAAATCCATTCAGGGAAAAAAAAAAAAAGCAGCTTGAAGGGTTAAAGACTTTGTCTAACACTTGAATAGTTAATCAGGCCACGGTTATGCAAGATTAATTTTCTGATTATAATAGCGGTGGATGTATGCAGCGTGCAATTACGCCTGGAAAACTCCCGCGGGAACCTCGCCGCTCGTTCGAGGTCCAGCGAGAGGCGGGAGCCAGCTCATGTTTTTATTTCTCTCTCCGCAGATTCTGCGTGGGAGACAAGTTTTTCCTCAAGAACAACATGATCCTCTGCCAGCTGGACTACGAAGGAGGCCATCTTAATGGAGGCTCAGACAGACAGCCGCAATAAGAGGTAATGCTCTGATAACAGTGGAACCTAGTCCCACGCAGCTGCGCTGACAGTTCGGACCGAGCCAGGCGTGAGATATCCCCGTGGTGGATTTTCCAAGCACATCCCAAATAAGAGCACATGTGGACACGGTACTTCACACCAGCGACTGCTCTGGAAGTCCTCCTAGAGACAAAGGCCCCATTTGTGAAATAATGGTTTGGAGGCAATGGAAGATTAGAACAAATGGGATAATTGTGAACGGAAAAGATAAAGAGAAACACGCTTTTGACTTGTTTGACCAAAGGCAAACAAAAAAAACGACCCAAACAAATAAACTCCTTGGTTTTCTTTGTGTTTAGAGACCCCTTGTTGATTACTTTTCTGTTGTAGTTTTTTTTGGGTACCAGCTTTGCGCATCTAGAGACAGGACATTTTCAAAACAGCTGAAGCTCTGTTAAACTGGTAGAGCGTTGGTAAACACTCGTTTTTAAGGCTTGCCACAGATTCTTGGTGTGATTTTGAGCTAGACTTTGACTAGGCCGTTCTAAAACATGGGAATGTTGGGATCTAAACCATTTTATTATCCGGCTGTCTGTTGGGGACGTTGTAAAACCTTTGCTTCAGACTGAGATCTAAGAGGATTTTCCCTCCCAGGCTTGTCCTGGATTTAGCCCCGTCCATCTTCCCAGCAACCCCCGGCTTCCTGGTGGCTGCTGGAGGAAACAATCCCCGCAGCATGACGCTCTCGCCACCATGTTTGGCTGAAGGGTTGTTGCTGTCAGGGTTTACATGGGTTGTAAACAGGACTTCTTATGGCGCTTTGTAAAATATTTAGTTTTCTTGCTTTCTTTTGTTTGTTGTTTTTTTCACATTTCAATTATTAATGTCACTCTTCCCTGGCCTGTGAGTTTAGGTACCCGCCATGCCTTGGCATGTTTGCAGTTTTGCTGTCTTTCCTGTCCTAATATGTGTTCACTAGTGTTCAAACCCTTTTAAGGACCCTTTTTACCACTTGGATGCTGAAAGCAATCGGTTGCTCAGGATTTATTAAGGTGTATTAGAGTGTGTGTGTGTGTGTGTGTGTGTGTGTGTGTGTGTGTGTGGGGGGGGGGGGTCTAAATATGAATGTCCACCTTTCTTTTTGGGTTTTAATTTGGAAAACATTTGGAAAACTGTGTGTCCCTTTACTTCCACTCTATAATTCGGCACTCATCTGTGTTGATCTATCACGAAATGCTGACAAACTTCACAGAGTTTTATAGGAAGATTATCACTTTTCCAAGACCATCATTCGCATTTGCTGGAGGGTTACCCTTTTAAAAAAAGTTTCTTAAATAAGGTTGACTGGGGATTAAAACACATATCTGGTGCTCTAGAAAAGGCTTTTTTTTTTTCTTCTGCAAAGTGACCCGGGGGTGTTTTATATTTCCTTCTCTCACTGCAGATCTGGAGAGGGACCACGGTGGGCCAGCTGGACCATGAAACTCACAGCAGCACACTGCTCATCAGCCTCTCGCTTCAAACAGAACTCTGAAGAATGTAAAAAAAAAAAAAAAAAAAAACGAAGAAAAATCTGAGATTGGACACATTCGCAGCAGCCGATGTTTGAACTCTTTGTTACAGAGCTGCATGGTTAGCTCCCTAAAAACTGACCGTTCTGATGAGATGAGCTCGGGGTCAGCAAAACTGGAGAAACTGTGCGGAGGATGTTTCCCACGACGCTTATTATGGACGGTGAACTGGATCAGTGCTGTTTTTTTTTTTTGTTGTTGTTTTTATGAGTTCAAAATAATCTGATGCCGCAGATGGATGAGTCAGTCGGGTAAGGAATCCGTCTGTTTAGCCAAATGGAGAAGAGCTCTAAGTGCCCTCTGACTGCCACATTCTCCTGGCTGTCACTTTTGGATCGCACATGACAAGCAACATTATGATGATAATTATAGAATAAGACCTAAAAAACAAAAAACTTGATTCTAAAGATTTCAACCCCAGCCTTAATTACATTCCAGCTGTTTCCCCTGCTGTTTTTTGTTTCTGGGCTTAATAAAGTGTAATTAAATCACAGTTTGTCTGCCTTTTATTTGTGCTTATCATACACGACGTGAGGAAATTCAAAGATTACCCGCAGACGTTTTAGGATTGTTTGAAGGTGCTTAAAGCAAGAATGAAATTCTGTTGGAAAGGTCAAATAGAAAATAATTTTTGCATGGCTGTCTTCTGTTTAATTAGTGTGTATATAAAAAAAAAGCAGAACCCAAAAATGATGAATTTCCATTGCGGGATTTGACCCCACCACCCCTCCTCACAAAAAAAGGCCCCCTGTAAAGCCTGGTGTTCCTGCAAAGTAAACATCTTGGTAACCTGGTGTCTTGTGGGGTAATAGGATCTGGCAGTAGGAGGCTACGCTACGGGATTTTTTTCCCCCTTTCTTTATCATACATTGTGCTGAAAGATCACCTTTTTGGAGTCTGAAGCATTTTCATCCAGTCAGATAAATCTTTTCCCCGGATAATACGGATGCAATGGAAGCAGGGAGTTGCCCTTGCGTGTTTGAGCCATGATGGGGCGTAACGTGTGGCAGAGTCACAAGCGGTGACGAGGAAAACGATCGTTTTCAGAACCTAAACTTGGATAAAAATCCATTTATATTTCAGTTGCGACACGTGTATCCACTGATACAGCTAAGCCCAAAAATACTCATACCACTGCCAGATTTGTGAATTTATTTTATTTTTTTGACAATTTAGTTCCAAGCCTTTGGTATTGGAGCGCCTTCTTGCCATTACCCTAATCCTCCACAAGCAGTATAGTCTCTTCTGGATCACTCTGAAACGCTACTCACGGTCAAAAGAAACCTGCTGGTAAAATTAAAAGATTACCTTAAACCAAAATCAAGCGGGGGTGCGAATGATTCAACGAAAGGCCTATAACAACAACTATATACAGGAAACAGGACTTGATTGTGTGACTTGTGCAGAGCTGTGTTTGGTGCAACATTTGCTACGGCACATTTGCTCTCTCTAATTAAAAAAAGGACCATGTTTCACGTGGAGTTGCGTCGGGGCCAGCTGGTTCAAGCGGCCCCATCGTCATTCTGTCTCCTTGGTGATCATTCCTGGGTGCCGTGGCAGATGATGCGGCTGTTCTGCTGCTCCAGCTCCAGCGAAATGTAGCTGGTATTCATAATGAAACCTTTCCCCTCCGGTCCACCCTGGTCCTTCCGTATGCTCATTGTTGCCAAATTATCCTGAAACCTTGTGAGGTTCTCAGAGTTCGGCCTTGGGGGAAAAAAAACAAAAAAACAGTCACACACGTGATCATAAATTACAGCCAGAATCTAGACCGGATATACAGTGAGATGTGAAGCCTTGTTCATTTTGAACTATTTATACTATGTTTTTGTAAAAGAAACTTTGGAGTCGTTTTTTCAATTGTAATTATTGCTTAATGTTTAACATGCAAATTGCAACAGTCCAGTCTTTTTTCTTTTTTTTTTTTTCTCTTTAGCCAAATAAAGGCACTGCTGATGTTATCTCTAGTTCAGGGCAGAATAGCGCAAAGAATGCAACATTTGTGCACTGAGCTGTGGCCCATCTGATTGTAGTGCTATTTGTTGCTTCAATTATTTCCCACTGGAACAATACTTTACTCTTTACGTTCTCTGTCGCCTGTGAGTTAAAACCACGCTCCGTTGGCGCCCCCTGGTGGTACGACGCTGTAATTGCCGTTCGTTTGCACTTCCGCTCCAGCGGCCAAACGAAGAAGCTCCACCGTCTCACTATGCCTTCTCTGTTTCTGTAACGCGAACCTGTCCGGTACCGTGGCATCACAGCCGGAAGGCGGCTGCCCACCTGTCGGTATGTCGATGTCTACGCTGCAAAAGGTGACCCTCGCGACGTGCCTCGTGCTGTGCGTCGCGCTCCTGCTTCCCAAGATGCTTTTATCCAGGGGGAGGAAGGATGCTGCCGAGCGGCCAGAAGGTGCGTCGCCATTTGGGTCTTCTTCACCTTTAAACCGCCCCCGTTTCTAATTTGGTGGTGTTTCAGGTAGCGGATAGGACTCTTAATACCATCATCCTCAGAGGCTTCAGATGGAATGCGGCGCTTTTAACGTAGATAAATATTTCCAAGGCGATTCTATTACAGTTGTTCTTGTAGTTTCACTTTCCTCCCTACAGGTGGCGCCAAAGCGCCGACATAGTCACAAATTAAATGCCCCCAACCACAAACCACAAATGAGATGTTTCCAACCACAACTCTGTATGTTTTATTTATGTATTTGTTTTATGTAAAGGTAAGTTATCATTAAATAGGAAAATAAAAATGCCCATTAACTACTAATATCAGAAGAGAGCTAAAAGAAATCAAACTGAACGAAGCGCTTTAGCAGCAGGAACTACTAAGAGGATATGATTGCTCCTAAAGCTGCAGAAGATTATTTTATGAAGTAGTTTTCAGCAGTAAGTATGGTCGCAATCAGTAGATGAACGATAACACAAAAAAAACCCTTTATGGCATTTACGCTGTGGTTAGTGGTTGGGTGAAGCCATTTCTGATCAAGCAGTTGTGGTGATTCTATTGTTTTATCTTAATGACATCAGGAGCTTGCTAAATGACCCTGATGAAAGGTTTTACATAACCTTGAACTTATACACACCAGCTGATACGTGATGTGGTCCGTTCTCTCTGAAATACCGCAGGAAAACTTGGATTCATCAGCCTGGAAGCTGCTCAGGCTCAGATTGGTTAGCAGCTAATTAATTAATTAACCTTTGACCTACTTGTAAATTTTACTGTTACAATTGATTTGCCGCTTTTTTTTTTTAATTTGTTCATAATTGCTTAATTATGAACATAATTATTTGATTTAATTAATTAAGACGCCAATGCAGAATGAAACTATTGCTTCTATCATACAGTGGAAAGGTGGAGGAACAGCGTCTGCTAAAATAAAACAAGGACCCCCTTGTTATTTGAGGCAGATTCCTTGCAATGTTTCAGCAAAAACAAACAAACAAACAAACAAACAAACAGGCTTCGGTAATTTGGTTCTGGTACTGTTTCTGATGCGGTTTGGGTCGAACAACTCCTGCTCTTTAGTTATCGTCAACGCCTTCTCTGCAGGCTCAGGCCATTTCCCTCCCATGATGCATCGGCAGTCGGCTCCAGAGGGCCGCAGCCAGAGGGCGGCTGCATCCGGATTCTCCAGGGCCCACAACTCGGAGGCCATAGCCAGGGCTAAAGGAGCGGGCACAGGGGCCGGAACTGGAGGCAAATCCAATCTGGCGGGACAGATCATCCCTGTGTACGGCTTCGGGATCTTGCTGTACATCCTCTACATTTTATTTAAGGTAACACCATGCCAGCTGCACATATGGCTCTGAGAGAGGATGTTAGTAGAGCCGCCCCATCCGTTTAGGAATAAGAGTCGAACCGTAGCGATAGGGTGGGAATCATTGGGATTGCTGGATAATCCTGCTTTCATTTCGTGTTTTAGATCACCTCCAAAGGGAACAACAAGCCATCGGCGAGAAGGTGTCCTCCACATCGCTCTGAGAACATGAAGAGGAAGATCAGTGAGTTTCGCTTCTATTTAGCAACGCACGCTCCGAATAGATCTCGTGATATTTCGGCTATCACGCAAACAAGTCGCGCGGACGACACAGGGAATTTTCGCCCAGCTCGTTTCCACACGTCGTCAAACAGGAGGAGCGTCCATCCTCGTACCGGTTACTCTGGTCAGTTCAACTGATTCACTCCTGATCACGCCCGTCCACGGGGATAACATGTAAATCACTCGCTCCATTCGCCTCGATCGTGTTCGCTGTGAACGTATCCTACAGGAAACAATCTCCTGTAATTCCTGCACCTGTTGCTTGGTTTTAAAACACTACACAGGCGTGTTTTAAGTTAACAACTGTGGTGCACTCATCAAGGTTCAGCATATGTTTACTTTGTGAGGGGTATGGAGGGTGTGCTTTATTTCTTACCTTTTTCCATTTTCGCTTCATCTTTGTTTTATAGATAAAGGCACAGTGGTTTAAGAGCACATCTTGTGACTTGCTGAGATGCCTTTAGCCACAATGACCGTGCAGTGGTTGTTTTACGTCTCCCTTTATCCGTCCCTAACGTCGTAGCGCAGGAATCCTGACCTGATTTGATCCATGCTTCAGCCGGTTAGACACATCACCTCCCGTTAGTGAACAAAGGAGTTGATGGTGGACTAGAGGAGCTGAAAAAAACAAGCCCAAATCATCACCGCTCCACCACTGTGCTGGACAGCAGGGATGAGGGGTCTGTGCTGACGTGCTGCGTTTGTTCCCTATGCAGCGTGTCAGTTGGGTTGAAATTGAACACCCAGCGTACTAACTGGGGCCTGCTGGTGAGATAAAGCTCCTGGATTGGTTTCGGTTTCTACGTGCACTGCACAGTCCTACCCAGGTGTTGGGAACTTAGCCTGAGAAACAACTTCTCCGAGTCTGAACGTCGTCTGAACCTGTCTTCTCCATTCCCTCAGCTGACTTCGAGCTCGCCCAGCTGCAGGAGAAGCTCAGGGAGACGGAGCTGGTGATGGAGAACATCGTTTCCAGCGCCCACCACAGCCCTGACAGGTGACCCTCCTGCCGAGAAGCTATCGGCACCCGCAGTCATTTACCTGTCAGCAGGGCCGGATTATCCATAAGGGCCAGTGGGCCAGTGCCCAGGGGCACCAACCATGGGGGGGCACCACATGACACATGCTTTAAAAATATATTTTTCATAAATTGTTATATTATTTACTTGAAATTGTTGAAAGACCATGCATTATTCGTTTTGTGAACACTGATGTCACAATAATAATAAATGATAAATAAATCAAGATTTTTTTTATTTCAACATTTTAAAATGAGATATTTGAATATTGCTCACTGCACATATGCCTACATGTAGTTGTGTAAGTTAGTAAATAGTAAATTACATTACAGAAATCCCCTTGATTATGTCTGATGTTTTTGACCGGAGGACAGCACGGGTAAGGGGGGGGGTGGGGGGGGGGGTTTGAGTTGTAGTGCCCAGGGGCACCACATTGTCTTAATACGGGCCTGCCCATTCGCTTGTTTTGACAACTTCTTAGTGTCAGGCAGCCTTGGCTACCTTTCCACGCTGTCTTGATTCTTGTCGGACTCGCTTTCGATGTAGAACCAGCTAAAAAAAAACTGCAACTTGTGCGTGCAGGGTGACGGGGGTGACGGCGGACCAGGAGGAGAGTCTTCTGCAGCAGCTGTCGGAGATAACCCGGGTGATGCAGGAGGGGGAGCTGGTGGAGGGGCTCCTCCCGGAGAAGAGGGCCCAGCGAGTCTGGGACGGTGAGTGAACGTTGCACACACGACGGTGGTTTCTGAGCCCGGCGCTCACACAGGACTCCAGCGAGCAAATGACTCGGGGAATCTGTTTGGACTCTTTCCAGATTATCCAGAGGAACCTCACCCAGGTTGGGACGGCACCCAGTGCAGTTGTCGGCACAGCCCAAAAGGAGCAGCCGATGCAGAGAGGACAGGAGAACCTCCGGACGACCAGATGCAAAACTTCCCTGGTGATTTAATAGGTGCAGGCGATGCTGGTGAAACCGTGCCGGGACTTGGTGGTAAGGAGGCCGAGGAAGGGGCAAACGAGGAGGAGGTGGAGCATCGGTACAACGTGGAAGGTGGTCGGTTCGATCTGGGCTTCCCCGAGGAGCACCTGGCCGGAGTCCTCAAGGAGCTGGAGCTCACGCTGAAGGTGACGTCCATGTTGGAGCGGGAGAAAGTGGAGGAGCTCGCCCGGCCAGCGGAGACGGAAGCGTCCGGCAGCTCAGTCAGACGGAGGAACAAGAGAAGGAGGGCCAAGAAGGCCACACCCTGACCCCGCAGTCCTGCTCAGAAACTGTAGCATGGGCTCGCTCTACGAGGCTGACTCCTTCCACTCCTGCTCTCATCAGACGGGCAGCAGCATGAGCGCTGGTGGTAGCATGGGAAACTTATCACCAGCCGTGGCAACCTTTACCTGAACTGTGAAACAGAACCTCTGCCACCCGGGCACAGTTCTACTTTAAACTTTAGTATCTTAAACTGTTTAATAAGCTAATTTCATACTGGAACGCCGACTGTAACTCATCCAGCTGTTTATGGGATCTACTATTTCAGACAAATGTTTACATCCAGCCGTCACTGGCATGGGTGTCATATTAAACGCAGGACTGGACGATAATTCAATATCAATATGTATCGATAAATGTATATCGATGATAGAAAAAAAAAAGGTAAATAAAAAGTTCAATAGAAGAACAGTTTTTCTTCCTTTTACATTCTAGTCGTGTAGATTATTATTACAGTCATTACTTCCTCCCAACCAATCACAACACAGACCCAGGAACCAAGCTCCACCCCCTTCAGAGTTCAGAGAGCATGTGTTCTTTTTTTCTGTTTTAAAAACTTGCAGTTTTGGTAAAAAGTTATTTTAATAAAGGGTTGAGTTTACAATTCAGTGTTTGTGTGTTTTGTATCTAAAAACCGGTCGCTAAGCAACAGCATAAAATGACCAGGTCTGCATATAATTTGTTGATAATTATTGATATCGATCAATATGATCCAGGACTAATTAAACGTGATCCAGGCCTAATTAAACGTGGGCTTTTAATGATTTATTTGATATGTTCTGTTCACAGAGCAAACTGATCATAGATCTAGTGACTCTCTAGGGGGCTTAAAACCCACCCGTGGGCCTGATCTGCATACTACACACAACTGTGGAGGTTTTTCCTAAGGCTTCAATTTATTCTAATCAACACACTGCACACATTCTACAGACGATCCAACTATATACAAACACCCACACTAAGATTAGGCTACATGACCCTTAAGCAAGCTGAACCCTCTACAACACGCTTTTGGAGCCATCAGTGAGGTCCAGGCTGGATGTTGGCAGTGAGGCAGCTTTATAGCTTCTAAGCTCAGTTGAGGTGTGCTGGATGTTCATCTTGGCTAAAGTAAAATAAGTTGGAGGTGATCCGATAAAAAAATAAAAAAAATAAATTGCATCTACATTGACACTACCCCCGCCACTTTTGAATACACTTCCTGTTCCTGTGACCAAATAACTCAACTTTGTCCCATGTGAGCATAAAACCTTTCTCTAAACGGTATTATGTTTGCAGCGTCCACTGGTGTATAATCAATCTATTGTGAAGAAAGCACATCTGATCTAAAAACCAATAAAAGCCAAAATTAATTTGACATTCATGCTGATGAAGAGTTTAAATAACCTTATAGCAAATGTTAAATATGATGCTTCATGAATAGATCAGTCAGTTTGACAGCTCGGGCAGAAATCCCTTGGTCTGCCACATTTAACCTGGCAAATCCTATTTAGCTTAAACCGCAGAAAAGCCGTTATTTCAATAAAAGCCGTGGAGAGGGTTACCAAACAAATCAGATTCAAACGACACATTGTGCAGTTACATATTCCTGCAAAAAGTGCTGACGTTGCTGCATGTTTCAGGTTTGGTTCTGGCTTTCTGTCTCAGGTGTGACCCGCCTCTCTGACGCCTGCAGGCAGGGACCACCCCCCCGCCCAGAGAGACCACCTGCCACCGCTTCGTAGTTCAAGCGTGTCGTTCTAACAACGGTTTCAGACTTCATGGAGATTTTTGCGCACAGACTTACAGAAGTGAATTCTTTTTTTCTCAACATTTATGAAACAGCGTCGTCTAACATTCAAACGGTTCCTTTAGCAGTAAACTTTTTCCAAAGCTGCTGTCGGAAAAGGACGAAAATTGTTAGGAATATTCTGAAAAACAAAAGTTTCTGGTTCCTCATTCCTTTCATGAAAGACTCACATTTCAATGGATTTCACTTCTATTTAGACTTCAGACCTATACCATGTACTGAAAGCCGATTATTAAAATAAAAAAAAAGAAGAAGAGCAAAAGCACAACTCAAAAAAGGATGTTTATTACTATAATGGTATATTTCCCCCATACAAAAGAAACGTTACATGGGTAGATGTAGGCAAAGACTAATTTGAATGAACAGTTTTGTGAGTGGCACATCACGACAGCCGTCTCCTCTACAGATTTCCTCTGATTTGCAGTAAGCGCCGGGGTGGTCTGCCCCCTCAGTGCTCCATTGGCTCAACGGACACCTCTCCGGCCGCAGGCTCCTCTGCAGGCTGGGCAACCTGCACACAAACCTTGGTCTTAGTCTTCCAGTTGGTACAGAAGGTGCGGCGACGTCAAACGGGGAGAAGATCTCCAACTTAAAACTGATACTAATACCTTTCTCTGCGGCCTCTCCTCCAGCCCCTCCAGGAACGGAGCGACGTCGTCGTCGTCGTAAATGGTGAACTCCATTTCCTTTCCCACGATGCCGATGGAAACGTTCTGCAACGACAGGGACGCGGTCCTGAGAGGTTGCCTGAACACAGAGGAGCCGGCGCCTCCGTGCGAACAGAACTAAAGAGGACGGAGCGACGTTGCGGTACCTTGGTGGTGAGGTCCTGCTCGCTGGGCAGCGTTTCTCTGAGAGCGCGGAGGCCATGCTGAACCAGCTCGTTCAGAGTACCTGTTCACAGACACGGTTCCCTGCTGAGTGGTGCAAAAAAAAACACAAGGGGCTTTCTACTGAGATAGAAAAAGAGGAACGTCTTACAGTCTTGGAACTTGTCCATGCACCTCTCCAGGTAGGTACGTGCGGACTGGGAGCGCGCTCCGATCGACATGGCTTTGCAGTCAAAGTAGTTTGCTGATGGGCAGGTCTGGAAGATGTGAGGCCCCATGTCCTGTGTGACGCCGGAAACCGGCAAAAGCAATTGGTCAGCACCGACGCCCTTCTGGTTAACGCCGGAACGACTGAAACCTGGCGTTAAACCGCTGAGTCGGCATAAGCAAAACGAACTTACATCGTAGCCAGCGATGAGGAGTCCGACACCGTAGGGCCGTCTTCCGTACCGCTGTGTGGGAATTTGGGTTTCTGGGGTTTCGGTCAAGGATCGCTACCGCTGCACTGCCTTGTGACTGCCATTCAATTTTCTCACATCACAACCCCACAACTAGATTAAGGTGCTCCTCCTCTATGTTCAGGCGATGGTGTGAACAGTGTTGGCAGGCATTTAAAACTCGAATCGCAAAATCTCTCATTTAGGCTTTAAAATTCTTCAATACATCCCAACCTCTCACTCTAGGACTTAAAATACTTTTAGCTAGGCCTTAAATTTGGTCGTTGGTTCATTCATTGATTTTTCTAGAAATGAGCCTGCAGCCTTCGCTTGTTCTGTGTGAAGCACGCTTTGACCAAACTACCAGATGCAGGGCCCGAAAGGCCCACCGCAGGAGTTCACTGACAGACTCTGACCTGCTGCTGCCAACCAAGCGAGCTTATATAGAGTGTAAGCCTGAAAGCAGGGATTTTAATAGTTGGCCAAATCCTACCACATTACCCATTAAAACACAGAAAGCCTGTATCCCTTTACTTGTCCCAACACTGACCCTAAACATGCTGAACTTCCAAAGTAGAAAGGATACTGCTGCCAACGAGAGAGACAAGACGTGAAATTGGAAGAGGTCTGTCGAAGACGAACCTTGAGTCCAAACACTCCTGACGCATAAAGTTACTGCAAGAGAGAAGGTGACAGTGTTAATCTCCTTTTAGCCATAAACACAAAAGCAGGCTTTAGTGTGCAGCTCTAACAACGTCTTCTATCATGGAGGAGACCATTTCCTACCAGAGCAGCCTGGCGTCGGCGGTCAGGCCAGCGATGGAGATGCCAATGTGGTTGTCGACATGAAGGATCTTCTTCTGGTGGGCAGCCAGCTCAGACTGGGCTCTCTGCAGGGCGGAAATACAAAAATCAAGCAGTGTAACGTTGATTATGTGATCATAGCAAATCTGAAGTTGGTTCATACGACAGTCGGACACACGTTTGCTGGTTTTGGGGAGGGTAGGGATGTTTTCCCCAAAAGAAATGACACAGGCAACAAAGAGAATAACTTCAGATTTAATATTAATGAGGACTGAGGCCTGCGTTTTATCCCACAAAGAACTAAGTCATACTGGGTGGTTTCCCAACAAACTAAAAAGCCAGACGCATGTGGATGAAAGCTTTAATGACCACCGTAGTTATATTTGTGAGGCTGAGTAGTCATCATCCAGTAATGAGTGATTACTGCACTATAACAACCACAGATTTGTCCCTTTAATACACCACAGCCCTACAAATATAAAGGAAACACCAGCAGGGTACCCATGCTTATTATGTAAGCATGTTTAACAAACTGAAATGTTACTGCACTGATTTTTTTAATGCTACCTTTATTTATGCAGAGGTGACATAAATGAGACGAATGGTGTCATTCTCAATGTAACACTTTATATTTAAAAATTAGATGTAGGGTCAGAGGGAAGACAATCCCTGCGTGTGTGTGTGTTGGTTCCAAGAGTCAACACGTCGCAAAGAAACGCTTAAAGATATGATTACTGGTCAGAAAAAAAAAAAATATTATGTGAAAGAGGAACAGTGATGCGTCTGGTTCCACTCTAAGCAAGATCAGCTCATCTTTTAATACCATAATTTGCACCTTTTTCAAAAACATTTTAGTTAAACTGTAATAGGACAAAGAGCCGTAAGATGTTTGTACACGAGAATGAATTGAGACACGCGGTTCAATTAACCAAGTTGGAAAGCAGTGAATCTTCCCTTGATCAACTCCAGGTCAAATAATAAAAAAAAAAATTAATCAGACTTTCCTTCTTCACCATTTACGAAACGCATCAAAACTAAGAATTCCCATTATTTTCTGCCAGTAAACGTATCAACTAGCAGTACCTGCTGACAAGCAGATAAAGGTTTCGATCTGACAGATAAACAGGGAAAGTGTTTCATCCAAACTACTACTACCTCTGATCAAAAAACAAACAAAAACAAATTTAAAAAAAGCACAACTTTTCCCTAAACCTTCTTATTAATCAGCAGTTCGGACCTCAGAGAGAACTGCCAATCAGCACATGTCAGGAAAAACCTGATTGGTGTCCGCATCATGACCCAAAATCTCTCTGTATACCAAGGTACCTTCAGCGCAACGAGGACAGCGTGTGTCCTGGATTTCAGTCCTACAGTGGCAGAGCCTTGCTTCACCGCTTCCATGGCGTATTCGATCTGATGGATGCGACCCTGGGAACACAAGAGCAGCGAAGATCAGCTGCTGCGAACAGAGCAGGCTGCTGCACCCTGCAGAGCTGCACTCACCTGAGGGCTCCATACTGTCACGTCGTTGTCGTACTGGTTGCGGAACTAGAGACAAAAAAACAAGGCACAAGTGAAAAGAGAGACTAAAGAAACATTTTTGATGGGCGCAGAACTCACGTAATTGTCTTGCATCATCGCAAACTACTTGGCGATTTTTCTTTTTAAACCTCCCAAGCTAAACGCAACACCGCGGGTTCTGCTCCCGTCTCAGGTCTGGACCTTTCTAGTTGTGGGGTTTCCGATGACCGAAAGCTCTGAATAATTGATCGACCCCACATTTGAGCTCAGCCTTTAAAGGATGACCTCCCCGGAAAAGAGGCAAAGCCTGCGCCGTTTACCAGCCTGGTGCAGCTTCAGCTGACTTTAACTTTGGACTAAAACACAAACGTTACGTTGACCTAAATATTTGTCCCAGCGAGTTTGGTTTCACAAATTGGTTAGACAAAAATAAAAAATAAATAAAATATAATAACCCACGGGTTATTTTATCAAAGAGAAGGGGAGGCGAGGCAAAGCGAAAGTAAAGGCACGACGCTTCCACCGCTCAGTGTAGTGATGCTAACTCTGTCTGCTGTAGCTAACTTCAGCTAGCACCTCGGCGCTAGCCTGCTGCCAAATCCTTACCCACGCAAATAATACCCAGTCTTCTCGGCTTTTTATTAGGTGAATCAACGGGACGTGTTATTGAGTGTGTCAGAGTGGGGTATAAACAATTGCTGCATATTCCCCTGAGTGGGCTTAACATGCTAACAGTTACAGAAGCTGTTTTGCTTACTCACAGTGCAGACACAACTTAGCAGGCTAGCGCTAGCATAGCGTGATTAAACAACACCCCCCCCCGATCGGAAATAACGAGAAACAACGATTAACCAAATGTTTTCTTTTTAATGTACGCATCGCAAAATATATAACTGATAAGGCGGCATTCAGTTTCATTCAAACTTACCATCTCTGCTCTGATTACTGTCCGAGTTCCTGCGCAGGCTGTGCCGCTGTGATCCTCGATTGTTCTTCCTGGATGCGATGACAGGGGAGAGCAGCAGAACGCCGAGTTCAAGTCAGCGATCGACCCAGCCTTCTTTAGGGAAGTGATTTAAATGACTATGCTATTTAGATTTTAATACCAGTGAAAGAAACATTATTATTATTATTATTATTATTATTATTATTATTATTATTATTATTATTATTATTATTATGTAAACAAGTTTAACCCTAAACAGAATACTCTATATGTACTTAACTGTTTTTACTTTTTACTATTTCTCATTCAATATTATTTATAACAATATAAATTATAATAAATCAAATAACTGTAACAGTCAACAGAATACTCTATATGTACTTAACTTTTTTTTTTTTTTTTTTTTTTTTTTTTACTTTTTACTCTTTCTCATTCAAAGTACTTTTTTACAAAGTGGTACTTTGGTGAGAACTTTTGTTGTTAAGATGAAACAAAAACTGAACTTTAATAAATGGTGAAAACTAAATTTGAAAGAAGTCTAACTCACTGCCTGCTTCTTGTTTTAATGTGAGCCTTTGATTGTATGTGAGTAATTTATGAGGTATAACTACCGAAACCTTCAAATGTTCTCTTCCCTGAAGGTGTTTTTATTGAAAAAATTTTTTTTTTGTGACAGATCAACACATAATAATGAATGATTGGGATTTAGGACTCTTTTTAAAAGGTTAATTATTTGAAAATGTGCAGAATGGGCAGTGTCACGTAGCAGGAAGCTGTCCTTCAGCAGAGACAATATGACGCTAACTTAATCCTTTTAAGAAACTGTGGCAAGGCACAAAAATATTTTTAAAGAAACAAATTCCTCAGATCTCTCTGATGCTGACCTTTTGCAAAGAAGAAGCAACAGCGGTAGTGACTCAAACAATCTGCTTCAGTAATTGACTCAGATGTGCTGAATGGAAATCCACCCCATGCTTTTCAGATTTTTAAATTGTAAAAAGGATGTGAATAGTTCATTTAAGCCTTGTACTCTGCTTAAAATTTGTACAATATTTTTGTTGGTCTATTACATAAAATATAAAATATATAAAGGTGTAGGATTAGTTCAGAAAGGCACTGTGAGGATGACAGTGGGGTGTTTCCATGTTTCTCAGTTAACAGTTGGATTTTCAACATTTTATCTCAGTCATAGTTTCTAAATAAATTCTGAGTAATTCCTTTGTATCACAAAACCCTGTTTTTAATATAATATAATATAATATAATATAATATAATATAATATAATATAATATAATATAATATAATATAATACAATGTAATATAATATAATATAATATAATATAATATAATATAATATAATATAATATAATATAATATAATCCATCCATCCATTTTCTAACACGTCTATCTCTTGTGGGGTCGTGAGGGGTGCTGGTGCCTATCTCCAGCTCTCAATGGGCAAGAGGCGGGGTACACTCTGGACAGGTCACCAGTCTATCGCAGATATAATATAATAATATAATAAATTCCTTTATTGTCCCACAATGGGGGAAATTCGGGCGTGACAGTGACAAAGACACAGACAGCTACACACAGCTTGCAGAAGTGAAAAAAAAACAAGCTAATCTAAAGTTGGTTCTAAAGTACCAGAGTGGGAGTTTGATCTGCTTTATTTCTGTACAGTTGTTTTAAAAAATAACTGTTTTTTGAAATATCAGTGAATGTGACTGCAGATTTATTAATGCACAAAATTAAAACATAGTTATGACTCCACATTAAGTCCTCTAGTAAATGGGACCAAAACAAGTCTCCTCATCAGCAGTGTTGTGTTTTAACACTAGGTGGCAGCAGCGAATTAGAAGACATCGCTGCATACTTTCACTACTTAGGGGACGATGTTGCGGAAAATGAGTCACTAACCGTATTCTCTGAACAAGAACAAACTGACCTGTAGACGACATTTGCGAATGTCTTATAAGAATTCACCAATTGTTCCTGCATCACCAAATCTGAACACGCTTACATGAAGGTATCATTCCCCAAAGAGTATTCGGATAAGTTCTCATTGACGCAGGTCATATAAAGTCTCATAGTCACTGCACACATTCCTATAGCTATGCAGTACCACCAGCTGGCCTGCTGACAGCCTTGGCTGGGCCCAGGGAAAGACAACCCAAACAGGGCACCAACCACCCATGAAATTCTGTAACTAGAAGAAAATTAAATCATATTTGCCTTTTTAAAACCATTTGATACTGTGTTGTATGATTTGTCTTTCCCCTTCAATGTTCTCCCTTACTCTCCTCTTCCTTTTTCACCCCTCCTATCTGCTCCATTCTTTGGATTTTTAGCTTTCCTGTTTAGAAAAGGTTCTGGATGCCTTATAGAGGGAATATTGAAGCAAATCTAAAAAAACAACAACAACAAAAAAAAATAATGATTAAATTGCTATAAGAAATAGTTTTAATTAAATTGTAATTATATTAAATACATACATTTTCCATTTTAAGGGTTTTGATTTATTACTTAATGCAGCAATTGAATTGGTGAATCTAATAATAATTTGACTCAAATATCAACCATAAAAATTTTAATTTATGAAATAACCTGCTCTATTTGTTGTGCTAAAGAACATCATAAAATATTTGCTAGCTGCTGCCGGTTCTCACAAAATAAACCCTAACATTTGACTGGATAACCTGCACAATTTAGCGACCACTGCTGGAATAATATGGTAGTGGTGGCCCCCTTGCTGATTTTGATCAGTAAGGCAATGAGATAAAATAGATGAGCGTGAAGTAAAAGCATTTATGAAATATTTACTGATAATTTGGATTTTAAAAATGAGTATGTATTTATTAGCTAGTATAAAGATGTTTTTTTTGTGATTTATTTGACACATGACTCTCAGGGTTTATAAACATTCTCACAGGTATGATTATCAGTTTGGTGTCATTTATTTATTCAGTTGTGGCACTCTTGGCTTTCCGTATCGGCTGGGTCGTATTTCAGGCTTTTGCTCTTGTGATGTGTTTAGATCAGAGCTCCATCAGAGCCGAACCTTCTTTAGCAGTCGAGGCCCTACAGCAGCTGATTCAGGGCCGATCACCTCCAGCCCACATCCCGTGTGCAGGTGCAGCTGTGCTGACGCACCTCTTGGGACGTCAGTCTGCAGCGTCGCCGTTAATGTTTATCATTTCCTACTTCACTAGAGTGACTTGATGAACTCTAAGTCAGAAGTTGCGTCAGCAGGCAAGCCATTCATGTGTTTTGGAGGGGGGCGTTCTTGACAACTCACACAAAGAAAGATTTTTTCTGTTCTTTTGTGGCTTTAGTGTCCTTCATCTGACAGTTGCTAGACAGGAAATGAGTGAAGCGAGAGGGGAACTGACGTACGCAAAGATCTCCGGATCAGGACTCAGACCTATATGGCAACCGAATTCAGGATTGAGACCTCAGTACATGGATTGTGTTTTTCTGCAACTGCACCACTACTGCACCCTCCCGCAAGAACATTTAGGAAGAAAAAAAATACATAAATCAGGTTTTACATAACTTATATATTTGTCCTGCATTTCTTCTTTAAAAAAGATGCTTATTTTGGAAAAACAATTTTTGCCCATATTTGGCCATTTCTGTCCCCCCCCCCCTCTACCATGGGCCCAAGGACCCATTTGTCCCCACCCTGCTGCCAGTATCTCAGTTTCCAATTTTTATGCATGCATCCGTTTTTGACTTTGAATATCTCATCATCTATAGATAAACACATAACAGATGTAGTGTGTAAAAAACCCACCCATGTAAATAAGTCGTATATGTGATTTTTTTTACAACAGACAATACGCAAGACAAGACCACGTTACATTTTAAAGGCAGGTTCAAGAGAAGAGGCCACTGATTTAACCTCCTGGCAACATAAAGATGCAGAACTTCATGGTTTCTGTTAGGAAAAAAAGCCTGCCGGTTTTTTGGCATGTTTGTATGTGAGAGTCCAGTGCAGGCAGCAACTACAGACAACAGTGGGTAGGTTGACGGACATGAATAAATGAATGTTGCTTCTGGGATCAGGGGTTGATTCCAGGATGCTACTGAGGAGGAGAGGTAAGTTATTGAATCATAAATGTGGAGAAGAAGCGGAAGTCTTACTGTGGTAACAGGGGTTTCAAGGAAGGAGGTGAGTATACCCACAGAGGCTGAGGTTGGCAGGTTGTGGCGTGTGGTTCAGATGGATTCTTTGTCTGTCTTTTTAGGGGAAGAGAGATGTGACGGTAGACTGTTGTCGGGTGGACAGGCAGGTGAGGAGTGATGGTGGATTGTCTCAAGACAGCAGATCCAGAAGAGTGGTCAAATGACCGATGGGGAGATTTGCGTCGGGCATCCAGAGATGAATTCTTGAATGAAAATAAATGAGGAGGAAGAGGGACTGGGGTCACAGGTGGAAAAGGCAATTGAACAATGGTTTCCTGAAGGAGGACAAGAAAAAACAGCTTGGGAGGTAGGAAGAAATATGTCAACAACTCCGAGGCCTGATTACCATTTGATGAACAACAGCAATCTGGCATCTGCCTCAGGGGACCTGCTTCTCTAGACGTTCCTCCTGATTGAACCCAAACAAGCTCCAGCTGTGAGGACCAGTAACACCCTGTAATGAGAGGAGGTAAGGCGCCCACGCACACACAAACCTGCACACAGTCCTGTGAACATCCCGATTTTACCCTTAAAATGTGTGTAGAAACCCGTTTTATTCTGCTCTACAGTGCCTTGAAATAGTATGCAACCCCCCCCCCCCCATGGACATTTCCACATTAAAAAAAAAATCAGAAAATAGTTTCCCGGTATTGGGGTTCAGCCCTCTTGTGCCTGTACCTTGTAGAATCATAATTTCTTTCAATTACAGGTCCTTTTGGGGAATATCTCTATATTTAGTTTTGTCAGTTAGATTTAGCGCTACACTTTGACTAATAATCTTTGATCTGAATCCTTCCATCATGGCATCTTCTCACTTTTCAGACTACTTTGTGTTGTTCTATGTAATGATTTGCAATGGTTGAACCCAATGTGAGCCAGACACAGAGCTGATGCTTTTAAAGGGCTTTTATTAACTTAATCCAGGAGGCAAAAAGATCGACTTCAGGCAAGCAAACAGGAGCAAGTGGGGACAAGACAAACTCAAAAACAGGAGGGCGCAGAGAGGCATATAAAGCAAAAATAACAGAGGCTAGAATGCTCTTACCAAACGGTTGTGAGTAGGGATACGAAGAGTGACGTTCTGGCAGAGTGCAGGGAACTGAGACAGGTATAAATAGGCTTGCTGACAGGTGAAGAGGGAGGGACTAATTAACCAAAACCAGGTGGGAATAATCAAGAAGGGAAAAGTCTAGAAGGCTGAAAGGACAGAAACTAAGATGAACAACTACAGAGCAAAAATAACCATAAAGAGAAAACCCAAGATAGAAAACAAGGCTAAGACTGAACAGAACACAAGCTTTAATCAAATCTAATAAAGAAGACCAGATAACTAAAACAGTTAAGGCTAAACATGAATCCAATACCATACAAAACTGGAAACAGAAATAAACCCTAAGGCAGGAAAGTTAACTTAACCAAAACAACAACATGAACCAGAACAGAACATTACAGTTCTAATTCATATTCATATAACATATTGAGGTTTGGGTTGCAACAGGACAATAATACTGGAGTAGTTTGGTACAAACACTGCGCTGAAACACGCAGAAAGGTTTCCCAAAAAGGTTTACTGGTGGTATGGTGGTAATATAACATCTTTCTGTTGTAACATCACACGTTGAAATCCAGAAAATGGTTATGGAAATCCCAAATTTTATTTTTACTTTATTCCACCCAAGACTCCTAGAAAGAGCGAGAAGTGTTGGGTTTCCGAGTAATGTGTAACAAGTACGTTATCTTCAGAATTTCAAATAAATTTGAAAAAAATTGTAACCATAAACATCCCAATCTTTTTCTCATCCTGTCACTTTTTAGTCTAAAATGAAGTCAGTAAATCTCCATCCTTTGTTATGTGCGGCAGGTTTTACACCAGATCATCACTCGCCCCTCCCCGTCGTTAATGGCATGATGTACCCTTGATCCTGCATGGGGATCATAGGAGCGCTGGTGGCGGTGTGAGTGGGGCCGCTCTGATAGCTTTCCTCCTCTGCCAAGGCAGTGGCAGCACGACTTCAGCCATTACATCAGCGCTCCAGCTCCCTCCTCTGTGATTGAGATTGTAAAGGCTGTGCTGAGCTCAGCATGTTTTATTTTATTTATTAATTTTTTTTTCCTCCATCCCGGGGCCCTCATTTAACTCTGCCAACTCCCTGGTCGCGGCCAGCTCTAGCCCTCCTCCGCCCCTACCTCCACCCAGCTCTCTCTCTCTGCTGTTTAATTTTTCAAATGGAGAGCAGCCTGAGTCACTGTGCGATGGGTCCAAGCCACACGCATTAGACCCGCAGATGGGTTCCCTGAAGGAAGAGGCTCTTAATAGCAGAATACAGTGTGTTTTGCTCCCGTTCTTACCAACGTTGTTTTGCGACAGCACATGTTCTCCCACGGTATCTGTTTCCATGCTGGTTTCGGTTGCGGTGGCATAAACGCTGTTTCTCCATTTGGCTCAGCTGTTATAGCTCAGGATTTTTGATGTAAGGTTCTGTTAAAAAGTTATAACCAGTTAATATCTTACCTGCACTAGATAACTCGCTTGGCCTTTATTTAGTGCAAATCCTGATCAGTTGGAAGCCGGCTCGTCTGAAAGGGAAACACCGAAGCAGACTCGCACCGTCACAAAATAGCTTTGTTTTCCAGGGCACAGCAGTTCATGATAATGTTAGTGTATAATGATCCAAACCACTTTCACATTTGTTTCGGGCGGTCACTTACACAAAAGCCAGTAACTATGTACTACACATGTAGCCTCACCAGTCGTCTTCCTGCATTAAACGAGTACTGAGGACAGACCATGTAAAGCTTTTTCCGCCGAGGCAAACGCTCTGATGTTAAAATCAAGTGGAGTAAAGAGAAAAAAAATTAGCTCTGAGCGTGTTTTCATTGGCCAGTTATTTATGGTTAAAATTTACACAGGAAATTGAGGTAGGAGGTGGTGCGCCAGCAGTGATTCTCCTGAGTGAAACGCGTACTCAGAACAGAGCACATAAAGTGTTTCCTGTCAGAATACCTGTTTGATATAACACAATTCTACAAAATTACTTGAAAATGATGGAAAAGTATGTTTAAGATGGGTCTTCCACTCACTAACAGCTGCTCCACATTGCACAGATGACACACCTGATGACTATATGCACGGTTTGTTGTTCTGTGTGCCTGTGTGTGACGGTCTGTCAACACTGCTTAGGTTTAATATTCCAGCGTGCCCCACATTGGGTGTGCTGGGTAACTTGGGTGACACAAGTGCCCTGTCGTTGTACAGCATGTATATTAAAGCTTTTAAAGGCCTAAAAACCAAGCTTGTGAGCCATATGTTCACGTCGGCCAAATTTTCCTGAACTTGTATGACTGGGCCATGTGCAAATATAATGTGCAATTCGCTTATTATCTGACCCACAACAATAGGACTTCATCATATGTGTCGGCACATGTTGAAAAATGGTCACCCTTTGGGATTTTATGTGACCAGTGGTATCTGCTTTGAAGAATTTATAAACCAAATTTCATGCTTGTATCACTAATAAGCCTGTTGCTTCCAGCCATGTTCAGAACTGGAGAGACTGTTGGATGAGCGGTGAAACGTCCTCAGGAAACAAGAGAACATTTCTAGTTGTCCTCTACTTAAGTATTTATTTAGGCTTGTTATGTCCTGGACAACTGACTTTGTACATTTGCTTTGTCGTGTCATAAAACTAGAATTATAGTGCTTGTCCATAAAGACCATCATTGGATTTGGATTAAGAAAGTGGGAAACTTGAGAGCCTCAGAACGTTTGGGGTGTACACGGGTGGCATCATCATGTTGTGTAGGTGTGTTGCTATAGGAGAATCTAATGCATTTCATTAACGTTATCAGAAATTAATATTATCTAGGGGTGAATAATAATTCAATATCAATATATATCGCAATATAACTTTATTCAATAAAGGTGATATGACATTTCCAATATTTCAATATACGTTACAGTCTATGATTACAGCATTTGTCACTGACTGACATTTCAGGTTTTATGTAATTTTATGTGTTTTATTTTTTAAGCAAATATTTCTAAAATGTTACATTGGAGGAGATTTATTAACATGGTAAAATAACTGTCATACATCTGTACAGCCATCTGTCTTTCTGAGGCTTTTATTCCGTTTATATCGATATCGTAATTATATCGTATCGACTGAAATTAAGAAATATATTGTGATGTAAGTTTTGGCCATATTGTCCAGTCCTAACATTATCTGGAAATATTGGAGCGACATCTCAAAATATCACAGAGGAAGTTAAAGCTTGTGTGACTATGGGCGTTCACAAAGGGAAGTGACCTCAAGCATGAAGCCAAATTCGTTATGAAGTGGCTTCAGGAAAACAAAGTCAATGTTTGGGAGAGACCATCGCAAAGTCCCGATCTCAGTCCCACAGAAAAGTAGTGAGCAGAGCTGAAAATGTGTGTGTAAATAAGGCCGCCTGCAGACCTCATTCACTTACAGAAGGAATGAGCCCAAACTCCAGCAAATACAAACACACGTACTCAGCTAATCTTACAGAGACAGTCTGAAATGTCCTTCTTATAAAGCTACTTTTCAAATAAACATATAAAACTTTGAGAAAGAAAAAATTAAATGAATCTACCAATATACAGAACAAGGAAGAATTGTGTAACATTTTACTGTGCAGTTACCAATAAGTTGAGCTAAAAGAAGCATTTAGGAGTTTCTGGTTCACAGCATAGAGTGTTAATAGGTTTAATTCAGGTTTGTCTTTGGATGCAAAATTTAAAAAGCCCTTTTAAGAGACTCAATACACAGAAATAAAAATCTGCAACCTATGGAAATCTTCTTCTAGATGGTCTGTGAGTTCGTGAGCAGTCCTTAATAACTTGCCTCTATCACAGTTTTACTCACTGTAAAGAAATCTGTTTATGAGCAAAAGTCCATCATGGAAACCTTTCAGTCATCTATGAAATGCCCATTTGAAAGAAGTTTTCCAACTTCTGTTCCTTGAGCCGTGTTCAGAGGCAATCAGAACATTAAAATGATGGATTCTGGTTCTCTGGCACTGGTGTGGTCCCACTTCCTGGCAGTAAAACAATAAAAATGATTGATAGGAAAATTCTAATGACATAATGACAGAAATCAACTTCTCCCAGAAATGGCTTTTCCTCCTAAAGTGAGGATATTTTTCCACTGAAACTGTAATGACTCATAAACCAGTATGTATTTATGTCAAATCATGGATTTTAAAACAAAACAGGTTTGTTTGACCACAAAGTTGGTAGTTTATGACCAAATAAAATGCCAGAGGTCTTCCAAAAGTGAAGTGGTAAATTTATGTGATACACACCTAGCTTTTTTCCACAATACATGTGGTAGATCCAGGCTCTTATGTATCAGAAGGACATCTCCTGAGTGCAGACTCAGCATAAATGCCTGCAACAGGCCTGAGAAAGTGAGGAAGAAGTTGCAACATGGCTACCGCATCCAGGACAAAAAACAATGTGTCTGATAACAAAAGAAACTAAATAGTGTATTTTACACATAGACACTATGAACTTTATTGGAATGCACCCAGGAGATTTCATTGTGATACAGGAACAAAGCCTAAATCGACCACTTCTGACTTTACAGTGTCGGAGAACATCTTAGATGTAGATTTACTCCTTTAATCATGGACAGTCGTTATATTTTTACAAACAAATTTGCAACATGAGAGTTTTTTTTGCTCAGTGTCACTTTAATAAGTCTAACATGTGCAGGAATAACAGAAAAAACTTGATAAATATAGTAGATGAATGCTCCGTGTCTAAATTAGCGGCACCATACCCCGTTTATTCCCCCCATCTGTTAACTTGCTCTCTCTCAGCCCTTGTGCGGCTCGCACCTCCAGCCTCATCAGTGCTTTGAGCACCTAACTAATCTTAACTTTAGTGTCCCAGCTTCAGACAGAGACAGCGTCGCTGCAGAGGACAGACGCCATCAGACAGCCGGTGTCTCGAAAAGAAATCATAGTTCTCTTCATTGCTTTCCGCGATCTTTGAATGTTGTATGACAGCCAAAAAAAGAACTTACCCGTAATTCACCGCTCAACCCGAAATCTGCAACTTGCCTATTAGAAGAAAATAATCTTAAATACTGTCCTATACAGTTTTTTTTCTTTCTTTTTTTTTACACTCGGTGTAGGTGAAGGTAATTTTGTCAAAATTTTGGCAAGCACAATGTTTGCCAAATGTCCGTTTGTCTCATGGGAAATATTGTATTTCAGTCTGTCAGTTTTCATTCTGATTAAAGCTGCAGTAGGAAGCCTGCACCGGGTTTCTAGTTTTCATTAATAAAACACTTTTTAACACGTAATACCATGCCTGGCCTGAATTTTGGGTTTCCTGGCCATTCTGAATACTGACTCTAATTGTTCCAATAAGATGACATGTTGGATAAATAGGACCCCCGAGTCACAGACCCTTTTGCTCTATTGAGCTCAATGTTTGGGTCTTTGTTACTTGATGATCCATTGTGTCCCTAACGATGCAACATGAGTTGTTTTGGTCACAAACCAGCAGGGGAAATGAGTCAGGGCTGCAGCGTAGGTGTTAGAAAGATCCAATCTGAGGTGACGTCCTCTGTTTCATATTGGTTTTTCATGTTCAACACGGCTCAGACGGCATAGACTCTTCTCTAAAACCACCATTTCCCTGTCCAAGATATTCACATCAATGTGTTTGAACGAGTTGCCTTGTTCTTGTGATATAAGGCCCGTTTACACTACACTTTTTTAACCGAGTCGAGACCAGTCCGAGCTTGGTACCAGAGATAACTCTCGTGTGTAAATGGTCAGCAGACTGAACCGGACCGCGCTAAACATAACCGGACCGCGCTAACTGCAGACCAGTTCAGGTCTCAGCCTGTTTTTTTTTTTTATCCCGGTTATCTGATAAAGAGCGCATGAGCAGACAGCGTCATCCCCTTACAGTCAGCTGACTGTCAGCGGGTTTTCCGGCGTGTCTGGCTGCACGTCCCGATTCACACTCCATTCAGACAAATTTCAGACATTCATAATAATACTAGCTTCCTTACCGTGCCACACGATTTCCAGAGATGATTCTGCTTAGCAGTGTGATGAACCTCAGCGTCTGTCGTTGTTTCATGCGTCTGTAAATCCTTATTAGACGTTCGTTTGTCTCATCCACTTCCGAAAAGCTGACTCTCTCAAATAAATTCACCAATGGTTGCCTTCTTCCCCTGACTCTCCGCAAACACCGAAATATCACAATATCAAGCATAACATCCTGAATGTTACGGGCGCCGCCGTTTTGTTTTGCTGCTTCCGCCTTCAATCCCAGAGAGCGGTAGTACCGCAGATCGCCACTAGGAGGCGGGGGGCAACCAAGGAACCGGGATAGTGTGGTGTGTAAACGGTCGTCTTGGCTTGGTTAACTGATCCAAGCTCAGACTGGTCTCGGCTCGGCTCGGTTAAAAAAGTGTAGTGTAAACGGGCCTAATAGGAACCACTGATTCTTGACTTGATGAGTTTGTGTTCTGTGTTGGGCGTATTGTTTGTGTAGTTGCTGTTTAGTTTCTGCTCATTCTTTGCCGTTCTGGACTCCATATACACTGCTAAGATCCAGTTTGGGTCTTTTACCCTTTGGGTGAACCGGTACCTGTCTGAGATACTGGTTCCTGACAACAGGTTTAACATGAAAAAGAATACTTTGCTTGGAAAATATACTTCTTAATTTCTCTGAGCTGTCTCATGGAATGAAAGTGTTCTTCCATTTCTTTTTCTTTTTTCTCTTGGTGCAGTGGGTTTGGTGTCTTCAAGATAAATAGTGTCTCTCCACAGATTTTCAAGAGGAATAAAGTCTGGAGATTGGGTGGGACACCGATTAACTTTGATGTGTTTCTATTTCGGCCAGTCCTTTGTGGCTTTAACCGTACGTTTTGTGGGAAAACCCACGAAAAAGGCCTTTCAGTGTTCTGAGTGAGGCCAGCAGAGATACAGTCTCAAAGCATACCGTTTCCACATCTGCTTTTGACAGTGGAAAAAAAATTAAGAACTGTTTGAGAATCATACAACGCTGGAGACAAATTACATGGAGGAGTGTCTTTCAACGACTCGGAAACTGCCTGAAAACCTCCCCTGAAGGATGTGACCCCTGCACATAAAGGATGACCCAGACATCTCCCATTTGACATTTAAAGGCTCTCATAAATCAAGCCGACAGCCGACGATCGGAATGTCACAACGGTGAGTGAACTCAGCCTTTGATGCCGTCAGATGTTAGTCACTGTCTGATACCAGAAGCTCATGCCCAACCATCATGGAGAAACTTAGAAACTTGAGAGTGAAAGCGTACTGCCTGCAAAAGGGTAGTTATGGTTAAAAAATTACAACAATCAAACAATATTTTTTTTTAACAACGACACGAAGCAAGAAAACAAAAATGTTAAAGTGGTTTAAGAAACGTATTGATTTATTGAGTTTTACCATCCTATTTTTCTTATTACTGCTGCTGGCTGGATAAACGTTCCGCTTGTGTGTGTGTTTCACTTTTGGAGAATGTTGTCTACCGTCAGATGTTTCCCCAAAATGACTCAAACCTTTTTACTCTAGTTCTCTCAAATGAGCTTCACTTCCTGATCTACATGATGGTTTTGTGTGAGACCCTCGTATCGGCAACAATTACGAAAAATAATGAAAGGCTTAAATGATTTATTGACACAAGTGAATGAATGAATGAATGAATGAAAGAATGAATGAATGGTTTCTCCATGTTCAGGGAGAAATCAAGCATGGCACTGAGGAGTAAAGGCGAGTACAGTAATTATTGAAGGAAGCATTGTATGATTAGTATTTGATGGAGATTATGGAAGAGGTGGTGATCTGAATGCTGATGGGACGGTGGAGCTTCCAGGGAGGAAGTGAGCATACCCACTGAGGTGGAGTTGAGTGGTGCTTGTTGGAAAAGCTTTCTGTGTTCTTGCCCGATTAACCAATCATGGAGCAAAACAATCTGGCATCTACCTCAGGGAATCCTGGGAATCTCCTCCTTAAGCTCCTCCTGATTGGCCTTGACAAGCTCCAGCTGTGAGGACGCACCTGCCTGTCACACCCTGTGATCACACACACACACACACACACACACACACACACACACACACACACACACACACACACACACACACACACACACGCACACACACACGCTTTCCTATCCTGGCAGTTTGGTTATTGCAAGTTTAAGTTTTTTTAAAAATGTAGACAAAACATTCATGTCGAATGCAGAACCCAGCTACTCAGCGGTGCTGGAGGCCCCTGTTCTCCATGAGGTACTTACTCAGAACTCATGATACACTACCTGTTGGATAATTTTTCAGATTGCAAGCAGTGTTTTCTGAACAAAAAGAACAGCAATGGCGTAAAAAGCAAACCACCTTTGCATGCATCTTTACTGCCTATCAAAACACGGAACAGGAAAGTTACTGCAGATGTTACACACAAAGGTATGTTCATTATATTTCTGACTAGATTCTTTTTAATGTTAAAGGTAGAGTCGACAATTTTTCTTTCTCGGTAATGCTTGTAAGAAATGTCCAAGTCCCTTTTTGGATAACTGTGTGCATGCACAAGACCTTCTTACTTGCTCTTCTGCTTTTGGGGGATTGCATGAAAAAAATCAGTTTGTTTGCTTCCTAAGGCTCTCTGCCTTTTTCAAACTTTGCGGTGAGAGCAGCAGAGCTACAGTGAGCGGCTGAGACCAAAGCTCACTAGCTACATAAACACCATGCATCCAGCGAAAGGAAACCTGCAAGAAACATGCACTGACTTTGGCGTTACACTGATTGGCATGTAGGATAACAAATAAATCCCCCAGGAATGCCAGTTAATTCTCCCTTTATATAATGCTGCAGATATTCAATCAAGATAAATGATGGTAAAGCAACAGCATTTTTAGTACTTGCCACAGATTCTCAACTGGATTTCAGTCTGAACTTAGACGGTACCACTCTAACATATGAACTGGTTTGATCTTAACCAGCGGCGTCCAAACTTTTTCAAAATACTCATAGGCCTCCAAAATTGTATTTTTGTAACATAAAATACACCAACGATTTTTGTTGCAAAATGTATTTTTTTTAACCTGCAACAATAAACTAAACACACAATATTTGAATGAAATTAACAAAGAAGTATGAATTTTGTTTCAATTAATCATTGTAAATTCAAAATGTCATTTTCTTTATCAAAGAGATGAATGATTTTCTACATCTTTGAATCCTTTCAAAATCAATCTAGATTAAATTACACACTGGTTATACTGTACTCATTCTGAAGGAATGCATTTAATTTGGGGGTATCACATTAAAGGAGTCCCATTTTTGCTACAGCAGATCAGAATAACATACTTTAAAGTTTGTGGTTCAAACACGACAAAATGTGGAAAATGTTTGTAGGGTATGAACACTTCCACCATGACACGGTATAATAACTAATTTTGCAATTGCCAAACATCATGCAGGTTTGAAGAAACCCTTAATTTCAATCTCAGACGATGCAAACTGTCTGTCATGGATTACAGTTGAGCAAGCATGAGAGCAAATTAGGACAAGTCAATATCAGGAGGAAGGAGGAAGTCCAGCTCCCGACCAAATCCTATGTCACAAGAAAAGGTTAGCGCAAGCTGATATTTATGCTTTTTGACTTTGGATTTTGAGAAATCAGATGAAATAACTTTCAGACATATTCATATTATGGGGTGGCTTTCGGCACTGGCTTTCTTAGGGTATTCACGGGCGTTTTTTTTATTTGACTACTGTGGATTTCAACTGAAAAAAAAAAAGAGGATTTTATGCAGACACACAGCAACTGGTGAAGCAAAGAGCTGAAACTTTGGTAGGCGTGTGATCAAGTGCTTTTCTGGAGACACCTGGCTGCTCGGGCTAGTCTATTCATCAAATGGCCTTAATGGCCTCTTGTGCCTCAAGATCTATCATGTTGCCATAATGGCTTTTAGGTGGGAAGGGTGCTTTTTATATGCATTCTACTGATTGGGAAAACCAGCCCTCTCCTGGTGGCGCAGGGGACAGAAATGAAACAGCTGAACACACCTTGTTAATTTTATTGTCATGTCAGAGTCATTAACTCTTAGACTCAACCGCTAACAAAAGAGATATAATGGCGGGAAAGTAAAGGTTAATGGGTCAGGAATATAATGCCGTAGTCCATTGTCTGCCAACCACTTTAAATGTCACACAGGGAAAATAAGTTGGAAGACAAACTTTGTTGTGATGTTTTACTTATCTAATTAGTCGATAAGTCGATAATTCAAAGCACTATAGAAGAAAGTAAAATTATGAAAATTTTCACTCTTTCTAAACCAACATTTTACTTTAGTTTAGAATGAAATATTATGTTTTATGTACATAGAACTGTTGGTAAAACGCGCCTTCTTAGTTTCACTGAAACTTGAGCCGTCTTGGACCAACCTGAGAGCCAAGAATTTTCAACTCTCTGCTTTGCTGCAGAGGCAGAAATAAATAGTAGGCTCCTGGGCCTCAGCCAGGCTGTTTAACCGCATAACGTTTAACTTTCTATAAATACCACCGGATGCAGTCCAAGTTGATCAAGTGTGATTGAATCTGAAATGACTCCAAAGACGAGAGCCAAGTTTTCCTAAGATACTTCGGCGGAGCAGCTCGCCTCTGCCCAGCCTCTGACGGTGCCGCCGGCCTGAGTCACTCTGCATAGGGTGCATCACGGCAGTCATGAAATAATAATGGCTCCATTACTCAATAACACAATTAAAAGGGCAGTTGTGGTGTGGTTTGTTGCTTAAAAATCGAATTTTCCACATTGTTACTGATGTCCTGAAGTGCTCATCTAAAAATGATGTTGCGTTAACTTATTGTCTGTGCATAAGCTAACATGTTTCTACATTGGCCACTACTCTATAATCACATCTAGAAATCACCTGTCCAGCAAAGAAATGACATTTTTCAGTTTGTGGAAGTAAAGCAGCTTTCACACCTGGTACTTTTCCACTGCAGGAACTGTTTCCAGTAACCAGGGTAGTTTTCTAGGGACATTCTAGAATGTTCTACCCTGATCTGGTTGTTTCCAATGCAAGACCCGGCGCCAAATCAGATCACCAGGGAGAGAAATCTTCCCCATAAATCAGCCCTAGAGAGGAGCTAGTTTTCTTTGGATGCAGCCTGAATTATTGGTCGAGTTTTGTGGTAGGGTGCTAATTGTTCTTGAGAAATATTCCCAGCATTTTGTTTTATTCACCACCCTGTTTAAATTACAGTTCACATGTTCTTTAATTTTTTTTTTTTAGTTACACAACTTTACACAATTACACAGAGTAACTGGTATGTGTTTAGAAATAGTGTTTATACATATTCAATATCAGTTTTTTTGAAAGTGTATATATTCAGGTGTATTAATAAAATAATTAATCTATGGTGGAAATATTGAATGAGTGTATGTATTATTCACGTATTTGAAGCTTAAAAGAACCAGACATAACGCTGGATGCTTGTGTATTTGTGAAAAGTTTCTTCGGGATGCTTTCGTTATTAGAAATCTGTGAATCATTCCAAACTTCTTCTGATTTAGAAATCCATTTTAACCAGATTCAGCAAGTCACAGCTGTAAAGTGATGTTGAGTTGGCTGCAGAACATAAGTTGTAATCCAAACTAGAGCTCTCCGTTCCTCTTACTGCGAAGGCAAGTAAACGGGGAAGTCTGGAGTTGTAAAATTAATTGAAAGTTTGCTGGAGCCGCACTTTCACATATAGGTTTGGAATGATTTTACTAAAGTTCTAAACTGTAATTGCCGTGACATATTAAACAGTTATAGTTTTATTGCTAAAGAAATCCTAGCTTTTAATTTTCATGACAGGAACTTTCTCTCCTCTGAACACTCAAGAAATGTACCGGTGGAGTTGATTTAACATCCAGTCTAGCTAAATGTATTCACAAAGACTGGAATGGCTTTATCTTAGCCTGTTGGCTGCGGTCAGTGGGCGAGGGGCAGGGTACACCCTGGACAGGTCACCAGTCTGTCACAGGGCTAAAGTTTAACTTTATACTTAAAAAAAGTTAAATAATGCCTTTTATAAAATCTTGAGCCGTGATAAATCATTGTTGTGCATAGTTAACAGGCAAAGCAGAGATAGATTAAAGTAATGTGCGATCTATGTATGTAATTGTATGACGTCATCATAGCGTTGGTAATGTAGGGAAATGATTTATAATTTACAAGCCTTTTTGTTCACCAACAGAAGACGCTGTGGCAGTTTTTGTATCTCTGAGCCTTATCACAGCCCTGTACTTTACAATTAAGGAGGGCTGCTGTTCACCTTTATAAGCTATAAATGCAGTTACAGCTTAGTACTTTCTGAAGTATATGTGATCCAACTAAGCTACTGTTTTAAGTCTGTCACGTTTTTGATAAGTGGACTGTTGACTTTATTGTTGTGTGCCGGGTGTTAATGAGCTAGCTGAAATTGTCATACAGGTGACACTGTAATTTGATTTATGGGTTTATCAGTACTTTTGTGAAAAGACAGTTTTATTTTGTGTGCTGGAAGGACAATAAACAAGGACAGTTTGTTCAGCCTGAACCACCAAAACGAGACCTGCGTGTCCTGCCAGATTACAGCGAGACACAATGCAGAAATGCCCCTGGGGCCGAGCCATTGTGGAGAGGGTTACAGTAATGTGTCCCTCACATGCAAACTGTTGTCCCACGTTTGGTTATTTGACATCTGGTCTCCCTACTCTTGGATGAATAATGGTTTCAGATGTGAAAGCCGGCTCAATTAGAAAAACCTCATTCGCTTTTGTATCACCCCAAGAGCAAACTACCGTCAACACAACAAATGTGCTGGAGGCAATGTGGATCTGAAGATACAAATCATGCTCACGTTTTTTTGGAGCTGTCTAAAATGTAAGTGTTTTGGAACTCTGTTTACTTGTCTCTAAAGAAAATATGAAGATCTTCTATTCCCGTCACATGTACATATTTCAGGGGCCCATAATGGGGCGATAGTGCTCCGTCCTCCCTAAACCATACGAATAAAAGAGAGGCAAAGGAGTTTATTTTGCCGCTCTAAAGTCTAAATAATATTATCCAATCAGCAGCCCGCCACTTCCAACCAGAAGCCCCGCCCCTTGGGGCGATTTTCAGTCAAGTTGAAGATTACCCAATGCTACAATGCACTTCGATACACAGCCATGGTAAGAGTCTTTATTTTAAATTTTGGACACAGCAATAAATTTTAAAGGGAGGGCTTGCTCCAACGTGATGTCGTCACACGCACTGTTGCACGCTTGGCCGATACGTACAGCGCGCGCACGTTAGTATCTGATCTGAATGTCGCTGTGGTTTCCACGATAGACTGCGCTAACAGTGATTTCAAGGCCAAACTAGTAGATAACAATTGTATGGGTCATGGCCACAGCATTACTGTTCTATTGTGCAACCAAATTTATAGTATTTGAGAATTTTACTTTTTAGATGTACAAAAATACTAAACAGTATATAAATCATGCGCTCTGTTGCCATCTAGTGGCTGAACAAGAAACGACATTAAACATTTCAATGTAACGGTGTAAAGTTAGCTGTGTGACTTTTATTTAATAGTATTTTACCAATTAAACGGGTCATCTTAGCATTCATCATAACATTTGCCCCCCTCTGAGAAATTTGTCAGTTGCTGCCACTTGCATATTTATATCTTAAATTACTGCTTACAGCAGCGAGAAAAGCACTAACTAGCAAATGGCTCCAACCTGGACCACCCACACCCATTCAATGGACTGATATTGTACCAGAAATATTTGTAATGGAAAAGATGACTTTCTCCCTGAGACCCAAGGAAACAGTTTAAAAAAACAATGGGATAAATGGATTACCTATGAAGAATTACACTTGAACACTGAATTGATCTATTGCAGTTTAAGTATATCATAATATCTGCTACCTCTTTTTGTTCTGACTTAATTATTAGTTGTTTTGTTTGTTTGTTTTTTGTTCCATGTCAGCTTGCTGAGACACATGTGACTGGGTATGTGTTTTTTTTTTCTTTTCTCTCTAACCTAGCAAGCTTTGACAGCACTGGAAAGCGTTCTTTGTGAATTTTCCACACATGGGTTTGGGGATGGTTTGTCCCACGGTCTGTCGCTAAGATATTCTGTTCATTTTCTCATAGAAGGACATTAGGCCTGGGTTGACGGAGAAATCTTCTAGCCACTTTGTAAACTGGTAAGTGTTTTTTTTTTTTCTGTCTTGAGCTGATACATCCACCCAATGTTTTGAACATTTTATTCTGTGTCTTTGGAGGAAATTAGACATATTTTAATTCAGAAAGTGATTTAATTTGCTATTCATCTCTTTTTGACTTTGCTCCCGCAGTATTTGTGTTTGGTGCCACGGGATCTCAAACGCAATGCAAGGTTCTAGCTGGTGCCTCTTTAGGGATCTGGCAACCCAAAGTAAGTGTAAATAATAGATAACGTTCTCACTCTTACTGAGAATTGCCTAGTAGGTAAAAATCTCACGCTTTTGTCAACAGGTTTTGCGGTGCTTTGTCTTCAGTTTTCTTTAAAGGCCAAAAATTAGTCAATGCATGCCTGGGCTCTTGGTGCTTCCAACTCTTGTGTTTTATTAGAAAACAGTGGAAGGAAATAATGTATTAAATGATTGCCAAGATTGTGTTTTCTATTGTCCCCTTGGCAAGCACTCTGCACAGCTCAAATCCAATTCTACCATATTTCTGCTAGTCAGGTCACTTCATTCATTCTTGCATAATGATGACAAAACGCCACGACAAGCACTTTTCGGAAGCTCAAACTCCCTATAGTGTTTCTTTAGAAGTCCACAACATTTTTAAGTGTCCAACTATCGATTGCTTAAAGGTCTGTTTTTCCTCATTTGCTACTTTGTCTTGAGTGAATCTGGAGTAAATACAAGCAAGTGTTCACATAAAGAGTCCATCACAGCCACGGGGGCCGACATTGCGCCCACGCTGAAGGCCCCTGATTGATGTTGCTCAACAGCTTAATGTAATCCACCTAATGTCCGCTGATGAACAACAGCAAACGCCTCGCAGCGCACCTCGTCCCCCTCAGCCCTCACACCCTCGACGTTTTACGCGCGTCCTAAATGGACGACCCGTCCCCAGAGGTTAGCGTGACTTCCCCTCAGCCGCTTGCTGCTCACGCTTTAACAAACAGAACATGACCGTCACTGTCAGCGCCTCCTCTTTAACCTGCGCCGGCTAATTCACACGAACTCTCCGCTCCAGGTGTTTAAACACTTGCCCCGCTCTGCCTAAGCAAAAACCACAAAGTGACACCGGTTCCACCACTTGACTTGAACTTGCATTTAATCAGGTGGCGAGCCCCCCCTTTGTGGTGGCAAGCAACTGATTAGATGTGGATCTTGAGAGCCATTACGGGAGGCTGCTGTTGGATAATGACTTAAGTGCTGTTTCGTCTTCCTTTCTCCTCAGGAAGGAATTTATCTGGATGGGCCTGGCCTTAACTGGGAAGTGTCCGACGGTGAGCAATGCCATATAGATGGCATCAATCTACAGTGACCCTTTCAACAGTCTCTGTCTTACCGTTGGGGGTCCCTGAGCATGGAAAGTATGAAGACTGTGGCTCTTTCTTTGAAGCGTTTCTCACGGACATCCTAATCTCCGATGTCAGACTTTAGATTTTACAGTAAATTTATCAGCTGGTGCTAAAAAACAACAACAACAACAAATAGGATTGTTTTTAACGTTTTGCAATGCTTTTGCTGTAGGGAAACATAAAAAAAAAAAAAAACTACCCTATTTTGTCCTCCACATAATTTTCATTAGAAAAAGTGAGGTTTATGTCTATTGCTTGTTTGTAATCATGTGCAAAAAATGAACGAAATCATAGAGAGGAGCAGGGTAAGAACTATGCAGGGTTATGTGGTAGGGGTCATTTTGCCAATCTTAATTAACTTCAGCCTTCAGTTAAGTCTATAAATTTTAATTTTAACAATTTACATGACATATTGCATACTAAAACAATCATCTTTGTGGACACAACAACAGAGTATTCTAGAGCTAAATAGCCTAAACAAACTTAGATCATATCAGAAGAGCAGGTGGGCAACTATTGGGTAGGGTAGTTGTGGGTTTGAATCTAGCTTCCCGTTTTCACATGTTGATGTGTTCTGAAAACCCACTTGACCCCATGTTGCCTACCAATCAGTGTGTCGTGTGTTTTTGACCAACAGAAGGATTCTCAGCAGACAGAACAGGGTTTAACAGGGTTTATTGAAAGAACTTGAGAGGAGGCAGATGGTTCTCGATGGTTCGGCAATGGCTAACAGCGGAAGAGATCAGGAGTTAGATGGAGGGAGAGGATGTATGTATTTGTATAGTGAGGATTGGATCTTGTAGATGGAGGATGGTGAAACTGAGAAGATTGATGCAGATCCTGGGGTAAGACTTGTGTGATGGGTTGCAGACTGGTGTGGTAAGTAGGTGGCGTTGGAGGGTGGACAGGTCAGCTGGAGGAAAGAAGGAAGGAGAGATGGTCCTGGCTTGGCTTTAGCACTGGATAGTTAGTACAAGGAAATTCATGAGGGCTTCAGGTACCACTTGTCTCCACACTTAGGCGTTGAATAATTGGCAGCCAGCTTCCTATGTCATGTTCTGGCCTGTCTGTGCTGGCTGCCACACTCATCCTGCACCTCTGCAATCAAGAATATCTGGTGCACCTGTGGGCTGCCTGCCTTGATAGATCAAACAAGTTCATTCCATCCACCTGTTCATCTGCCTATCTATAGTGGACTTCAGCAGATAGGCAGGTGCCATAGTGTTGAAAGCTTGTGTGCCTGTCCGGTCTGACTTCATGTTTTTGACCGTGACCATATTCCACGGCTAGTCAGACATCTAGCCCTGGTCAGAGATCTGCTGCTGCCTTTTGTTTTCAGGACATGACCCGGACTGGACCATGCATATCTGTTCTTTTACAGCAGACCTCCTACTGTAGACAGCCTTCACTCAGCATCGCCAGGCTTCTGCTTGCTCCTGTAAGAGCATGTAAAGCATTTCCAGTGAAAGTAACTCCCTGATATTTTAGTTTGCAAAAGCACCCCCCCCCCTCCCGCCGCCAAAAAAGAACTGTTTAATTGAGTGCCTTTTTATAGATTTTTACACTGCCTTAGTTTCTATTAGCTAATTACTTTGACGGGAAACACTTTACATATTCCATTCCTGTTTCCTACAGGAAGATCAATGGTGGTGTGATTCGTACTACCTCTATTTCTTGTGTAAATAATCGACTTCTGTGAAACTAACAATCCACTGCAATTGTAGCAACAGTTTAAAGTTAATAAAACAGTGTTTTTTTCAAGACTTCTGATATGTGTTAACAAGGCAGAAGACCAATTTGGGTCCTTGGGGTCTTTTGGACTAGCCATTAGTTTAGCCCTATGGGAGCAACTAACCCTGCTGTGTCTCTTTAACCTTTTTGTCGGTTTGAGTATTGAACCTGGGATTGTAAATAGGCTTTTGCTTTCTAAGTAACCCTCATTACTCTCCTTTTAATCACTTGCTTTACAAGTTTATTGAAAGCAAAGCAGCACCTCCGTCCAATAACCAATATCATGCTAACTTCACCCTAAAGGTTATGTGTAGGTGGAAAAGGCACAGACATTATCTGTTAGCTGAGAGCCATGCCTTACACAAACACATCTGACTGTGGTTAGCTAATAATAGCGTATCGAGCTTACTGTTATTCACCCTTGATATTCCATTACAAGAACGTGACATCATTTATTATTTGTCTAGTCAATTAAAATGATGAGATAATGTTTATGTGGGTTATGTTGTTTTGTTTAAGACCACAGTGGAACATATTCAAGTCAGAGATTTCCAGCCTGTGGGCTGGGCCCATATTGAAATGTTTATAAAAACAGTGAAATGGTGTCACGCATGTTAAATGTGTGCAAACCAGGGTTTACATGCCCGTCTAATTCTCAAACTGCACGCAAAGGGCGATCTGCTTCCAAAATAGAATTAGAAAGCAAATAGTGTCTCCCTGAAACGGTTTGCATACACTCCAGTGACCCATTATGCAGGCATTGAAGGCAAAATATGCCCATATTTATCTATATTAATAGAAATTTCTGCCGAAGCAAATAGCTTTAGATCTTCAATGGCTATAGGTATTTCTGTCATGCAAAGTGAAATAACTACATATGCTGAAAACCGGTGGTAATTTTGACTTTGGGGGAAAAACTGCTCCACTTTCCACTAGTAATTTTGAAAATCAGTATGCCAGCGTAGGATCTCAGTCCTTCAGGACAAGGCAATCCTAACGTCTCAAGTAGATGGCAATTGGACTTATTCTCTTGTTTTTTGAAGATGTTTCACACCTCATCCAAAAGGCGTCTTCTGCTCTGAACATGGTTGGAAGTAAAAGCCTTTTAAGTTGTAGTCAGAACAGTCACCCTAATAAGGCCATTGAAGTCACTAATTTAGCAATTAACACACGCGAGTCGCTGGCCCTACTCTCTGGCCAGCTCAATGTTTGAGCCATTTTTGCTTGATTCTCCTAATATTGCCATGTGAGGTGTTTTGGTCATGTGTCCTAAGTTTTCAATTACTAAAACACTGTCTGGGGAGATGAGTCAGGGCTGCAGAGTTGCTGTTAGAAAGATCTGACGCCACCCCCTGTGTTTAGTGTCAGTTTTTCCATGTTCCATGTCCTTTAAAGGTAATTGAACCGTTGATTCTTGACCCAGTGAGTTTGTTCTTCTGTGTTGATCTATCCCTTTGTGTAGCTCCTGCTTAATTTCTCTAAAGTACATGTCTGAACATTCCTTGCTACACTGGACGGCTGAGCTTCTGTTCAGGTGAACAGAAGCTCAAGTCTGAATCAGTTTCTGTCTGAGAGGGTTGTTGGATATAAAATGCACTGGAATAATTGCTTGGAAAAGGTCCTTTGTAGTTTCTCAGATACTTTAGTCACATATGGAAAGACAATGTTCTTCCGCTTCTTCTTCTTTTCTCCTTCAGTGGACTGAGTGGAGTGTTTTCTGGAAATCCTCTGTGCCTTAACATAGGCCCAGTTAGGGTATCCAAAGGTTTGCAGTGCTTTCTTGATGTGCTTGTGTTCTTTGTCCTTTGCTTCTTTCCTTGTGGGGACCTGTTCAGCTCGATAGTGCAGAGTTCAGATGATTGACAGCTGATGTTCTAGTGGATGGTGAGATTCACTATGTAGGTACTGGTTTGTGTGTGGGGTTATCTATACACTTTAGTGGTAAAGCTTTCATCTCTCTCAGTGTGCACCAGGTAATCCATAAAAATGGAGCTTGTTGCCTCTGGCATCCTCCCTCATGAACCTGATGTTGTTTTTCATAGTAGGATGTGTGGAGAACATTGAGTATTGACAAAATGGGGATGCATTCCTTGCTATTTTCTTAGAGAGGAGCAGTAAATAAGAGCACAGTCAGAGAACTGTGTCAAAAACAAGAGACTTGACAAGAACACATTTGAACTTGTCTAAATCTCTTTTACACGTATGACTCCAAACTGTACAACCAAACTGATCCTTGGATATGCTGTATGGCGTGGCATTTGACTCACCTGTAAATAGTATAGCATTAGTACAGCGTTTTATCACTGGTCGAGGAGTTCTTATTCATCATTGTCTTCTGTATTCCCATGTTGGATGGATCTCCTTATAAACCCGCAGACTCTGTCACTGGTATGATTTAATTTATAAAGCCATCATGGGTTTACTTCCCCCTTATCTCATCTTCCTGGTTGCTAGAAAATATTCAGGAGGTTATTCTCTGCGTTCGGATGAGTTAATTTTACTAAATTTACCGAAGGTTTGCACTGATTATGGTAAAAAAAACTTTCCAGTTTACAGCTCCCTCATACTGGAACCAACTACTTTAACCGCTTTGAGCAGAAAATGTAATAATACTCTTTAAATACAAACAACAAAATTAATTTACAAATGTGAAGGACACAAGACATGTATTAATATCAATTTTGAAAAATCCATCATATTCAGGGGCTAAAGCAAAAACAATCAATTTGACTGAAAACATTTTCTAGTCAGCCCATATATTCCCGGGCCGTGGACGTCATGCACCTTAGTAACCTCATTTGCTTATTGTAACAAGTCCACTTTAACCAAATCTGGTAGTTCCATTGACAATTCCTGTATCTCTCCACCTTCCAGCTTCAGAGCCTTTGCACCATCAAGGACAGCCCTCTCCATAATTTCCTTCACTTTCCACATCCATAACATCACCTGGTTAACTTTCATATTTGCAGCATCAAGCAAGTTATTCCTTCACACTTTTGCCAAACTGGTCCACAATCCACTCACCTTTCCACTTTACAATTTCAAACCCCTCCATAAACTGCAGCTAATTCAAAAGACAGCAGCTTGCATCATTACATCATCTTCTTCACACCTGTACATTAACTCTACTGTAACATTCAATATAAATCAATCCTATATACGCTGTGTCCCAACCTCTCGCTCATTGACTGCTGGAGATGGTCGACAGCCCCTCCACGACCTTCTTTGTTACAGAAAAGCGCAGGTGGAATAATATTTATGATTTTACTTTTACTTTTTCTGAATCAGACCCAGTCAAACCAGGACATCGTTTCACATTCCGACCCTCCTTCTTCTTCTTAAAAAAAAGCGCGTCATGCTAAATTAGCCGAGCAACAGCGTTACTCTTTCAGTTTTAAATAAAACATAACAGCAACAGACACACTTACCGAGGGAAGTTGTTGTCAGCTGTTTTATGCACTGAACGTTCTGACCCGCTGGTTTACATAAATCCAAAGAAAACCTTTGACTACCGCAACTTTCATTCATGCATCTGTGGTCAGTTTGAGATTTTCTTTTAAAAGTTAAAATGATTGAACACCGATAAACCTCAGACTGGTAGATTTCCGCTTTGCAAAGACCCGCCCTACTCTCTGTAATATTCTGGTTTCTGTTCTGGTTTTATTTTTGAGTCATTTTTTTCTCTCCTGCTTTAGGTTCTCTGCTTGCTTTGAGTTTGTGTCCTGTCTGGGTTTTTATTTACTGTTAGTCTATCTTGTTTTGTCATCTGTCCTAGTCTTAGCTTTATTTTCTGTTTTAGGTTTTTTACTTTAGTGTGATTTTGTTTCTCAGTAAGTTTGGTGTGGTTTCTGTCCACTTGTCCTGTCAGCTTTTTAGCTTTGGTTCTTCTTATTCTTCTTCTTTTCTATTATGGCGGGTCGCAATCAACTTTAAGGTGCATACCGCCACCTACTGTACACGAGTGTGTAGCAACTGTATTCTACATCAGTCATATTCTATTTTTTAATTTTGTGTTATGAAGAAAAATAAATAACGCTTTTCTTATCATACAAATATCCATTATATTTCCATCATTTCCCAATATTCCTTTCAAACTCCATTCTTGATCTGTCTTTCCAACTATTCTTCTCAATTTCTCCCTTTCACGTTCATATGTTTTACAGTTCAATAGTATATGTTCTACATTTTCTTTCTCTCCACATTTTTCGCATTTATCATTATTTTTCTTCCCTATTAAATATAAAGTATCATTTAAATATGTGTGCCCTACTCTCAATCTACTCATTATTATTTCTTCCCTTCTATTTCTCTCCTTAACATTTCTACTAAATATTGACTTCTGTATTTTATATAATTTCCTTCCTTTCTTATCTTCTTAGCTTTGGTTTCTGGTTTATTTCTTGTTTTGATCCTCTGCACTGATGTCTGGTCTAATTACCCACTCTGCACACCTGCCTTACTCCACCCCTGTTGCAATCATCTCTGACCGGTTTCACCTGCTTCCTCCTCCATATAAACAGTTGAGACCAGACATCAGTGCCAGGTTGTCTTGTTGAGTTATGGGTGAGTCTCCTCCTGCAAGTTTCTGTATGGTTTGCTTTTGGATTTTTGACCCCCTTTGTCTCCAGAAACCTGAGCCATCCTGTTCTGTCTGTTCCTGCCCTGCCTGCCCAACTGGACTGTTTGTTTTTTCTGCCATTTTTGTTACAACAGGTTTTTTTTGGATTTTGTCTCTGTTTTTGATTTCTGTTATTAAAATCCTTATTTTAAAAAAACCTCTGCTGGTCTGGCTGAATTCTGGGTCCCCTTTCTCAGTTCATTACACTCTCCTTCTGATTGGCTAATGTCCTAGCTCTGCCAGATTTCATTGGTTAAGCGCAGCTTCTGTTTAAAATCTTGAATAAAAAGTCTTCACGGAACATTTTGCGCTCATTTTCCAAATGACGAAAGTCCCTCACAGCGACGGAGAACAATAAAACCCTGATAATATTACTTATTCAGATCAGAAGGGGGAGGAATGTATCCTCCCCAGGGATAAAACACGAATGACCAGAGGGGGGGGCATCCCCCCCAGCAAATCGCACCCTGTGTGTGTGTATGTATATATATATATATATATATATATATATATATATATATAGCACCTCTCAAGATAGAAATCCCAAATTGGTTTGCAACAGAAAATAAAAAATACACCAGACAAAATTTTGGTGTAGAACTGTGTGTCATCTGCATAGTTGCATAGTTATGGTATAAGTTATGGTATGGTCTGAGCTAGAGCGAGCATGTAGATATTGAATTGGAGGAAACCGTATATGGACCCTTGGGGAACACTGCACGAGATTTTTTTTTTTTTTTTTTGGTCTCTCTTTTTTTTTTGCATAAATTTTTTTTCCTAAGTCCACTCTGATCTTATTTCTTTCTACTGAGGCCTTCCTCTTCTTCTCATAAACTTGTATGCAGTTTGCTTCTCGGAACTCTCAGCCATGATCCAAGTAAATGGTGTGAGCAGCGGAGCTACATTGAACAGCTAACTGCTAACTCAGCACTCAAAATGACTAAGAGGAGAGAAAGGAAAGAGCAGAGATGGTGACAACAGAGAAAGAAAGAGGAAAAACAGCAAAAGCACAAAAATTTGGAATTTTATTTCTATCCACGGCTGTGAAGAACTTGATTGGAAATCAGAAAATTGTCAGTTCCAATTTAAATGGTAATAATTACTCTCTGCTGATGTGCATTTATTTGAGTGGCAAATTGTAATAATTATTACCATTAATATGATTATTAAACTCATTTGTTTTTGATAGTTAATTAACAATTATCCAGTATACTGCATGCAGTACTGATGGGTTTCCATCTGTACATTTTTGAACATTATATTTCACTATACCTTTGCCAACCTTCCCAAAAAAGAAGAAGGAAAAAAATAAATAAAAAATGAATTTGCACCCTGGTAAAAAAAAAAAAAAACTTTCAATTTTACAATATACCATAGTTTAATGAACTCAAACAATATGTTTCAGTCTTCTCCCTTCAGTAACATCAATAGCATCACTCTTGGGTATTGCTATCATTTCTGCAAGTCTTCCATATTTGTTATATTTCCACATGGCATCCTTGATTAGCCCAACATAGGTGACCAATGAACACTACATATTGCACATTTGTCCACATCCAATAACACCACAGCAACCGGGGGAAGTTGTGTCCACAGTAATGACTTACACTAGGCTGGGTGTGTTGATCTCAGTTGAGGGAGGTCCTGCTTTAAAGGTTACTTTATCGACTCAGTGCTCAGAAGTTTATTCAGAAACTGAGGAGAAACTTTGCTGTCATTGGGGCTGCTTGCGACTGCAGCTCCCAAGGGTGAAGTGTGATGCCGATGAACCAAAAGGAACGCCCACGCTAAAGGAGCAAGCACATGTACGGAAGCAGGCTCTACAAACACACTCATCCACACACAATGTCTGTGACACACAAACAGTGAGTGCTCTCATATGACATAGAATGCATAGTCAAGAAAAAACATGAAGACAGATGTGTAAAAGTAATGTTAGTTTTCCTACATTATGTGAGGGGGAAAAAACAAACACACATACAGAGAACATAGACAGTTTCTCCCCCGTATTTCAATAGTGCAATTCTGTTTTTCTCTATAACCATGTAGCAACAGAAAAAAACTGACTTGTTAGAATGTCGGTTTAGTTTGTAAACTTGTTGCAATGTATTATATGTCCATAAACTGTATTTTTTTGCACCAGTTCCTGACATGGTTGGCCGCCTTCTGCTGGCCAGCCTTCACATCTCATTAATTAACCTTATGGCATTCTTTTCCAACTCGTACACATATTAAATAGAATAATAACTGCTCTGCGGTTGTATCAACTAGTGAAGCTGGGCCTAACAATTGATCGTCTGAAATGATACAGCATGTATGTGGAAAACCTTTAAGGAGTTCCCTGTGCAAATTCTCAGTTATCTGGGTCACCGCAACAGAAAACTGAAGTCAGAGGCAACCAGACTTAAGCCCAGTTTTTTCTGAAAACGTTTCAACGCCTATCCAGGAGTCTCGGTCAATTCTGGTGGCACACACTTGGGCGAGCCAACACTTGTTTTTGCTTTATCAACCTGGGTTTTGAGACGGGTAAAAGGATAGGTTATGTGTTTTAAATAACTATAATAATTCTGCAGGTTAGGTTTGACCCCAAAAAACTTTTAGAGTAGTTTTGTCACAAATAAATTTCAGAAATGTTTTTACACAATAACATTATAGCGCTCCAGCTATGTCGACATCCGAGGTGTTGGATGTTCAATGGCATTACTGTCATCACTATAACCAATCAGTGAGATATTGTTATAATTAGCCTGTAAGTGGTTGACTTTGCCCACTAAAAGGCAAAGCTAAGTAGAAGCTAAGTTGCACTGATTTATGGTGGAGCATTTTTAACTCGAGGAAACTTTGATAAGATGTTTAGGAGAAGGGGCATTTATCAGAATGCCAGATTCTTGAAAGCCACCATGTAAGCAAACCATCCAGCGTTCCTTGATATCCTGCCTGATCTTGACCTTTCTCGTTCTTGTGGTTTCTCCTGCATGTCTTGTCCCTGTCGGACTCTCCTATTGGTTGGTCTCTGGAGTTCGACTTCCTGAACCGTTTCTTGACCTCGTCTGCCTGCCTCTGCTCCTGTCTGATACCTCTGCCTGGACTGTGCCTCCCGTTATCGATTCTCTTGCCTTTATTCTGGATTTACCTCTTGTCACAGCCCTACTGGAAACCTTACCCACGTCTAATGATCTCTTGTGTATGGCTCAAGCCTGGACATTGGATTCCCCATCTGCTTCTGCGCTACAAGCTGACTACGTGAAGCGGTGACCCAAATCACGTTCATTTCAGATTCTAGTCCGTTACAGAAGTTAACCTTTTCTTCATAGATGGATTAAGGAGCGTCACTCAGGATCCTTCTCTCCTGCTCCCAGCCAAGCAGACTTGTATTTTGGGGACTGTTCTGGAGCTTCTGAATCTATTGTACAAAGAAAGGTACTTCATAAAGTGAGGAAAACAGTGGATTGCTCTTACCATCATTTTCGCATAAAAAGGCACTCAACAACTAAAGGTCAGAAGTCAGAAGCTTTTTCTGATCCACTTGAGCACAGACCACTAAAGGAGATCCTTTCTAACTACAGCTTTAACAACAATGACTTGACTAAATCTAGATAATGAGAGCTTCTACAATGTCTAATCTCTATTGGGATAAAAACACTTTTATTAAGTTGTACTGAATTGAATCTGTACGCAGATGTCTGAGGAGAGAAGTGTCTAACAAGTTACTCTCTAATTTATCTTTTCAAGCTATGTTTCACATCTGTTTGAAACCCAAAAGTCACTGCTTCATGTTGTAACAGTTAAATACCCCATTTAACTATACCCTTTTAAAACCACAAACTTCCATTTATTTAATTCGTTTTTATGAAACAGACCGACATATAAAAGCACATATGAAGTGACAGGAAAAGGATGGTGATTTTTTTATTTTTTATACAAATTATAACAAAGTTAGTATTGAGCGCAGTTTACCCTAATTGACACATTGCATGAAAAAGTCATCAAATTAGTAAACCTCCACCCTCGTAAAATCCAATTTCACTGAAAAAACCATCTGTCCTTTGAAAGCCTCAAAGTTTTGATAAAGAATAATTAGTAAACAAATGGCATCATGAAGACAATTTTCACAGTAAAACACTGTGGTGCCAGAATTCTGCTTTTAGGCTGTATGCATTCAGCAAAAACAAAGAAGCAGATCAGAGTAGATGGAAAACTAGATGGAGGTGAATAGAGAGCATTCCTTAAAGAAAACATGTTAGGGGCCGCAAAAGACCAAGTGGGGGTTCACCTTTCAGCAACACCAATCCTATACATTAGTCAGAGGAGCTGAGATAAAATAGCTATAGATCAGAGCGTATTTTCTTAGAATTTCACACATTTCAAGTCCTGACTTAAATCCAATTAGGAATCTTTGGATATTTCTGAGATAACAAACTTTGATTTTCCAATCTGAGCTACAGGTGTTTTGGGGCAAAGAAATGCTGAGAAAAATCAAAATTTTCAGCTCTGCAAATTAGTAGAGACATACTCCAAATGACGATGCCAGGCAAGGCAAGCTTTACAGTACCTAATTGTTTCTATTCATAATAAGAAATAAACTAAGTAAATTCTTGGGGGGTTTTCTGATCTAAAGTAAGTTTTTGTCAACATTTGTAAGAGCTACAATTAACTAGACCAGACTTCTTTTGTTTCATTGTAATAAAAATAAACTACATCCACTAACTGAAGGTCTCTGATCTGACTTTTCTGACACTGCAGCTAGTGTCAGAAATTGTCATAACATTGTCTTGATATAACCCACAAACCTCCTGGGCTGAAAGTTTGTGTTTATGAGACAATGTTCAAATGGTCAAGGGGTTTGAATACATGTGGCAAAGCACTGTAATAAAGCACTGTAATAACCATTATAAACAATAAAAAGAAGAGAAAGGAATTTCCCTAAGTGATAGTTCAAAAGTAATAATATGGTGGGTGATAACTAATCCTTTCTTACCCATTTAAAGCGTTCTTTGATCCAAAGACCCCACTGAGAGGACGCGTACAAACTTCTGTAACAACAGAAACTAAGTTTCAAAGAAATGCAGCTCAAGAAAAGGTCTCTGCTCTCAGTTGTGAGCAAGTGCCTGCCGGAAAAGAAGGATTGTGTGCGAGATATGCCGTTGCAAAGCGAGCCCAAGATGTGGCTTGAGGCCTGGCAGCTGCCCATTCAGCAGTGATTTAGCGGCTGACAAGGCTGAACCATGTGGCTCAATAGCACTAAAAGGCTCTCCTGTATAATGGGGTTCTCTATGACGCAGGCGCGGAGGGGCAAACCCCTCCCCTTCGTTTACTCTGACATATAGGCTTTACACACGCAGGCACCTACTGGACGCCTGTCCAATTTGTCCACCATGCAGCGGCATTAAGTTGACATAGAAAGATACACACGTTTTCATACATGCCTGCTCATATGAGACGGTTGAGAAATAAACACACACGAACACACACTGCCCAACCCACTAATGAAAAGGCATGGCACTGAGACAATTGTGCAGGGCAAACACTTGTGTAATTGCTTTTGAGAAACGGCTCTAAAGAGGCTCTTGTCGCACGGCTGTCAGGCTCGATCGATTGGATTTGCTCCCTGGTGGGAGGAGGCGCCGAGCGGCTTTGGTCATTACTGGACCGACTGTGGTATCACTCTATTCCTTAATGCGATTCGAGGTTTTACTCTGGAGGGATGGGAGATCGCCACACTCACTTTACTTTCGCTTTTACTGAAAATGAAGTGCACGCAGGGCCTGCTTAGAGAGGGGAGAGAGGAGAGGAGAGAGAGAGAGAAGAAAATGCCAGAAGGTCCCATTGTTATTTATGCTACAAAAAGAGAAACGTTCCATATTTTTCTATTGCTCCAAATCATATAAGGTCCTGGGGAATTATGTAAACTCATTACAGGAAGTCTACATTGTGATTAAGTACAAGGAAGTTGGAGCCACCCAGGCAGCATCATGAATGAAGTACAGGAGTCCATAAGTGGTCACTGTGTAGTATACATCCCTCCCCAGCAGATGGCCCGCCTGCAAGTGCTTATTTGGAGAAGTGGTGACTTATGGGGGGGGGGTGCCCTTATTGATTAGGAGTTTGAGATATAGCATGAAACGTAACGTTTTTGGAAACTTTTTCAAATATTTATCGCTGGTGGTGCTACCCGCACAGACACGAGTTTGCTCTGCCTCTTATTGAAATAATGACATCAATGCAAACCGGGGATGGCAAATGGTCCAAATGACTGGTGAATTTTGTGAATGGAGCCACTTAGTGACTGAGCAATGACGTCAGCACAAAAAGCCATAGCTCTCAGAAGCGAGCCAAGTCCGAACAGGGGGAAGGCTTCCATTGGCTCCCCTGGCATCAGGGCCACCCGATTGGCTGCCGGCAAATAATTAAACACCTACACAGTCAATGCACAAATCCGAGAGTGGTGGGATTATAGGCTGGTGGTTGGCGCTTCTTGCAACAGAGTCAAGAGTTGTTCTGCAAGTTGAGATAAAGTCAACTTTGTGTGTTTTGCACAGAGCTTCAGAGAGATATTTATACATTTATTTTTACTGCTGGGTGATTACCATGAAGGTAAGTGTGACTTCCAATTATTGTGTCCAGCATTGGGGTTGGGACTGCATTTGACTCTTGTTGTGGGGCGGATCGGGGAAGGGGGAAGGCAGCTGTAGGACTGGCTCAATGTGAGGGGAATGTGGCTGGTTACGACAACCTGAACGTGTTTGAGAAGGTCCTGTCTTTTGCTTTGCACCAAAAAACCCATTGAAGAAAGAACGGGAGAAGAAAGGAAAGGTAGACCTGGCCGGTAAAGAGGGCTCCTGAAAAAGCAAAAATTGTTGAGCGGAGCGCATCACGAGAAAGGAGGAAAATGGGCAGAAGCAACCAGCTCAGAGAGTGGTGTGTTGTGTGTGTGTTGTGATCATACAAAATTGTGTGCGTTTGTTAAAGAGTGCTGGAAGCTCATTACACTAATGCACTGGTCCCTAAGGGAGTTGGCAAGCTTGGAGTACCCCCCCCCCCACCTCTCTTTCAACCCCTCCTCTTCCAGCAAGTGCTACCTTTATTGCAGAGTCTGGGACCCTTTGCCTACCTCTTCTCTCTCAAAACACACTCACAAACACATTATGCACCCCCAGCTACCTGCAGGCATGTCACGCTCCCGTCCTGCTGCGTATGACATGAGAGAAATACATGTCCTGTGCTCGCTGCTGGATATTTCGGAACAGCGCGCATCAGTTCGAGAGCAAGAGTTAG